>NC_048894.1:115547456-115589011 GCF_011077185.1 Oxyura jamaicensis | reverse complement strand
AGAAAAGAAAAGAAAAGAAAAGAAAAGAAAAGAAAAGAAAAGAAAAGAAAAGAAAAGAAAAGAAAAGAAAAGAAAAGAAAAAAGCATATCTACAGATTTAAACTATCTTAATGTATCATGCAACTCAAAATTTGTCAAGGTTTCATCAGGCCTGCATATTTCATACTGCAGTCTCCACATATGATTTAAATATACTATTTCAGTTGGGAATATGATCCTGGCCTCATACCAGCAGCACTCTGCAAAAGATGCTAAACATTCATCTCATTACTGTAGTACAGCAAATAAAATAACATGCCTAATATGCTTGCTAGCAGCTAAATTAACAAGATTGCAAGGAGATGCTTGGAAAGGGAGCAAACAGCATTCCATTTTCCTTTGCAGAATATCAGATGCTGCATCCCCAGGAAACCCTTCAGTCTCTTCAGTTTAAGAGCTAGAAATAGTTTCTCAGGTGTACACTGAGATCACCCATTTGCATTTCTCTGCTCCTTTTCTACCCACCAAGATAGCTAGCCTGTACTGCAGACACAAAAACAAGATGTTTATGGCATGAACTCAGTTAACTTGTGGAGTGCTGAGACATAGTGTACATTCAGGGGTTGGGCACCATTAACACTAATGAAAGGCTGTGATGTACATCCACAAGTTTTTACAGATGATGCATTAATGGAAATGTATCATACTTCCTAAGGGCACTAAATCAGCAAAACGGCAAACCCAAAATTAGACAGCTCTCACTAGAACACAATACATTGAACAGCTTGTTTCTTTGAGCAAATGGTTTTGTGTGAAGGAAATCAAAACTTAGAAAAATATATATATGGAACGAATGTAAAGATAAGCAAAACAAAGAGTCATGTCCCCGTGTGATGAAATTTTACATGTAGTGATTGTATTGTAGTGTTTGCCACTTCTTTAATGGAGGTGGAGGGGCTATTTTATTTTTCTGGTGTAAAAACCCAGAGGAAAATAACCAAAAAAAAAAGAAAAAAAAAGAAGAAAAAAAAAAGAAAGAAAAAAAAAGCATTTGAAGAGGAAAATATGGCACTCAGACATAACATGCCCAACAAAAGAAATACCATACAGTGTAGTCATATACCAACATTAAGTGATTCAAGAGTGCCCCTCCTGACTGTTACTGTCACACTGCTGTAACAATGGGCTGGCATGAGGGAAGGGGAGAATTTATTTTAATTTTGAATTCCTTTTTAATAAGCCCTAAGTCTTGTCTTCAGTGCAATGTGCAATGCTGCAGTCTCTCCATGAGACCTTGGGTTGCATAGTCACCTGTAAATAATACTCCTGTTGAGGCAGCTAAACTGTTAAATCAGCACAAAGTAGTTTTCTTACATTTTTTTTTCTTCGAAATAACATGGATAGACTTAGCAGCTGCCCAGTCTAGAAGAGGAGGATTACATAGGCACCCCCCTTTCCCATCCCAGGTTCCTGAAGTGCCAGCCTGCTGTCAGGCCCAAGGAGCCTGGCATCCAGCCATGGCAGCTGGGCTGGGCAGACACCACCATCCAGCCTGGCACCAGGCTCTGGGGTTGCCCCTTGGCACTACTGCAGGCAGTGCTTGCAGCGTGCCAGGGCACCCCATCCCTCCTGGGATAACAGCCACTGCAAAACCCTGAGAGCCTCAGGGAGACTAGGCATGCACTGTAGTGTTGGAGCATATATTTTTTAGATACTAGGTTAGTTGCCTGAGCATTCACCTTAGCAGCTATCTCAAGGAGATTTGAATTCATCCAGGTTAAGGCAGCTCCCTTACCCAGCCTTCACAAGATGAGGTCTTGCATTATTAACTTAACTTTTGCAGGTGGTGTCTACCTGCCCTTTTTTGAAGATGACTTGCTATACATAAAACTGCGTAAGGCAGTAAGACAAAGAAGCAACTTGAAAAATCCTATAAATATATTAATTACAGCACTTTGATGGTATGTAGAAATGATTCCCAGTTCACAGTCTCTTCTAGGGATATTCATTTTTATTTTTAAGCTTATACTTGTTTAAGGTAAAGCAGGTGAAAAATATGGAAGAGGGGACAAACACTGAGAGCCAAATTTGAAATAGTGAAAGGTAAGCCCTACAGTTATTTGGAAATGAAACTGTGTATCAGTGTTCATGTGAAAGAGCACTGTGCCATGGGAAATTAATCATCCAAGAAACTGATGGGTTCAAACTGATGGCAAGGCATTGACTTGGACACTTAATCCCCACTCAGGGAAACAGCGGTTTTGACGTTCCCTACTAGGACATTTAGAAAGATCTGCACCTTGCCCGTCTCCCTTCTGAAGCCTCAGCAACTAACATAGGGGTCCAGGTTTCACTCTAGGGGCCAGACCTGTAAAAATGGGACGTTAGATTTTATGATGTGTAGATACATTTGTCCTCCTTGGTTTATTATTAAAAATTTTTTCCTAAGGTCTGACTTAATGGAGAATTTTCTTGTTATACATCTCCACTGCACTTCCTCTATTCAAACAAGTATTACAGGGTTTCTCAGTAACATCTCTCTATTCCAGATACCTCAGCATAAATAAGGAATTCATTTTCTCACCTTAGATTGCACACCTGTTGGTGCTAATTGGAATGGTTTGGTAGTAGTACAAATTTTAATGGACATCTTAACTTCAAAGTTAAGTTGACTCAAGAAAAGTACATTTCTCTCTAGCATTTTAGACATTGTCAATTTACTACATTCCCTGTATACTGCTAAGAATATTAAATATCTCTGAGAGAACTCTATACAAAAAGGTGTATGTCAGCTTTGTATATTTGTTGCTAGTAGTACTTCTGTGGCTTCATCTAGAAAGTGCATTAATGCTGCAACATAACATATCCCACCTCATTTTCATTGTAATATCTGTAAGGAGAAGATTGTGATTGCCTCAGTTCTTTTAATGGAACTAAAACTTATTGCTTCCAAATGGAAAAACAGCATCCTCCTGATTTCCTTTGTGACAGTTATTTTATATAATGGGAGGGAAGTATTACTATTAGCACCACTGTTATTCAACAAAAACATTGCCTCCGTTCTGTGGACAATTTTCTGCCTCAGAGGACAACAAAGGAGCAGGGTGGTCAGAGAAGAGTTTGAAACAGATGTGGATTTATTTCCATACTTTGGGCTTAACTGAGCCCTGGTGTTTAGAGGATATGGTTCTGTCCAATGCCTTCTGGGAGAGCTGTGCATCATCACAAGAAGCTGAATGTACTGACGTTACTTTGAAGGGGTTAACGTCTGTGCTCTGGGAGATGTTCTCCACTTCCATTAATTAAAAGGGGCTTTGTAAGCAAGTAGCTATTGTTTTAAAATGCCAGATTACCCTTGTAGTTGACAAGGAGATAAGATAGTTGTAGACTAGAGCTAGTTTTCATTTTCATTTCCTCATTTTATTAGGTTTGAAACAGTGAGAGTGGGCTGCAATGATTAGTACAAACAGGCAAGCCACACTTAAAAGCTGTTAGGGTTTTTGTGTATCTGTTTAAGCTCCTCAGGCTAAGAAACAAGTCTATCCCTGCATGTTTACCATGCCTGCTAAGCATAACTGACAAGGATTTCCAGGCCCAGCTCTAAGGGCAGAGCTCTCGTCCAAGCCTTGGACAGCTTACGCCAGACTTCTGCAGTCTGCTCTGCTCTGCTATCAACAGCCACCACAGGGTCCCCTCCAGTTAGCTCAAAAAAAACTACTCTAACCTCATCTTTCCTGCTCATGCATATGTGTTGCCTTTGGTATAAGCCCATCCCTTTTTTCACTGTATCCAGCACAAATTTCTTGGCCTTATCTTCAAAGCCCATCACAACTTTGCCCCACCCTACCTACCTCCCCCCCTGGGTCCCGAGCTGAGGTTAACTCCCACCTCACTTTGCAACGCTGGGCTGGTTGCTCTGTCCCATTCACTCTCACAAGTGAAGTTTCAGGTCACAATTCACCTCCTTAAACATAACCTTCACCCTCTCAGGCCCACAGCCCAATAAACAAAGCAGGACTGAGCTGTACGTAATGATCCTGGCTGGTGGTCACAGGTCTCCTTCAAAATAGGGGTGCGTGCACCCGGTCCCTGCCCTGAGGTGCTACCAAGGGGTTGCAGGATTGCTCCTTCCAGAAGGAGGGTTGGCCTTGGCTTGCTTGAAGTGCAACTGCAGCCCTACATTTAATAGGTAACAGGATCTCCAGCAGTATTGGTATTACTAAGTCAGGTTTATTATAGTGCAATGAGGCCTGGGGATTTAGAGATTAGTGTGCAGAAGAGTTTATTCTCTTACTTTCCTATCATTTAGGTCAGAGTGAAATCTCTGTTATCCAGGGAGATTTCTCAACATGTACATTTATTATTGTTTGGCATCAGACTCGGCAGTCTGATCCTCGGCTGTCAGAGATTCCCCCCTCTATATCACTTTTTCCATTGCTGGGCAGTGCAGTTGATTGGCGTTCTACTTGCAGCTTGTAAAATAAGAGCACATTACTTCACACTGTGCATGTGCTCCTGAGCAAACTCCCAGTAAAACACCACGTACAATGTTTGCAGAAAATTGTTGACACTTCCCCTAAATGTGCTGGCTGCTAGTGTGGGCTTGCATATCTATCCACCTAATACTCAGGTTTGACAGTAATGTGTATTCAGCATGTCAGGGGAGGTGGTACTTAAAGATACTGGCACGAGCAAGGCAGGTGGAGCCTACAAGGCTTTTCCATCACCAGAAACAGCTGTCCTTTTTACACCGTCTCTCCCTTTTTTTCCTTCTTTGTGTGTGTGTGTGTGCATACACTGAAGATTTGCTGCATTACAAATGCCTCCAGGAAAGTAACACTTCTGTCTACAGTCCAAGTGGCTTGTATAAGAATTAGCCATTGGCGTTTCAAATCTGGTTAGAGTTTTAAACACATTTACATGAGAATCCAGCCAGACACTTCAGTGGGCTATCTAAAGCCTAATTATGGACACTTTTTTTAGGCACATCAGCCAGTGAAACAGAAGCAGGATGACAATGCTGAATGGAGATCTTCAGAATTAAAACTGTGATGCAATTTATATACATAAGTTGCTTTAATGTATTGTATTTATCTTTTCACTATAACAAAAATAATTTCACTTTCAGGTTTTCTATGAATATCATACATGATGGATAATTTGGCCTAAGCAAGAACCAGTTCTGGCACTAAAGCTGTATGAAAAATAGCTATTCTTTTTGGACTGTTTTATGTGAGTAAATAGAAGCAAGTGATTTATTAATCCATTTCCTGATCCTATTTGTTATGTATTCATGGCAAGGACACATGGAGGTTCAGTGATTAAGAAAAGGAAAACCTTAACCAACCTGATGCTGTCTACAGTTAGTAATTCTCCCAGATCATGATTCATCCTGTCAGAGGACTTCTCCACAAGGGCACCTGGCTTTGCCATGGCTTTTCTTCTCTATTTTTGTTTGCTTCTTTTGTTTTTCTTCCCTGTCAACAGATATTTGCCCTGAATCTATTTGGATTATAAATGCCCAGTGAGCTAAGGCCTAAAATGGAAAGTTGATGCTACAAGATACCGCCAAAATGTTTCTCACCAAAAGTAAACACAACACCTCTCTAGTCCTGATGTGAGGGAAATGTATTGTGTTTTTTAATCATTGTCACAGTTAAAACATGGACTTACTGCCTCACACATTTCACACTAAACTCAAGTAAGATCTTCTATTAATGCTTTTAACACTGATGTCCCTCAGTTGTACCATCAGCTACTCATGTTGTCCTGGCATTCACAGGGAGAAGATGTAGACTTGAAGGTATAGTCACGTAGAGGTACCTCAAGGAAAGGACCAGTCATGTAGATGTATCTTTCTAGCCATACTCATTAAGCTGAACAATTATATGCATCTTGATTTCCAGGCTGGTGTTCTCAACCATTCATGATGCACTGCTAGATGCACTTAGGAGGCTGGTCTTGCCCTTACTTAGAGTTCACAGACAAGCCTGTAAGCTCTACAGTGAGGAATATATCTTTGTGTGCTGCCCACCACCATCACGACCCTGCCACATGTCCATGATTTTAAGTTGGTACAGTGACCCAAAAGATAATATATATATACATGCATGCATGTACTGTGTGAGAGAGGAAAGTGTAAGTAGCTAAATGCTCCTAAAGTTTCCTTATGTGTTTGCTACTGGAATTAATCACAATTTGCATAGAAGATGGGACCTTTTAAATACTGGGTAGTGCAGTGGCAGACAAATCATACCAAATAGCACAATACTTTCCATTATACACTAATCACCACATTTAAAATTGTTATCATCAGATTATGTGGATGCATGATTCACAGCCCACTCCCTGTCTCCAAAGAATCAGTTTTTAAGCAGGCTGCCACGCGCCTACTGCACCTGATTGTTTCATCGGCACATTCCAGCTAACAAAGGCAGACGAGCCAGGGCAGAGCCCGGGACACTGATACACTTGTTCTATCCCCACAGGTGTAGCAGCCTTCTGTTTTGAAAGCTTCTGGGTGTAGGCGTTAGGGCTGCATTCTTTCTTTAATTTGTACTTGCTTCGTTCAGAGTCAGAGGGAACAGTAGCCAAGTGAGGAGTGTGAAGAAGAAATGAAAACTCACATTCAAAAAGCCCTGCTGGGACACTGTTACAGCAGATCCTACCCCCTTGGTCTTGGACAGAGGAATAAAAAAGTAAAAAGAGTATGTTTCTGTTTTATTTTTTTGTTTGTTTTGTTTTTAACATTAAAAGTTCCTTCATATCCTCATGCATTTTTGGTCAATATTGCTGGCAGAAAATATGTTCCATATAACATATATCAATGGGGAGTTTGATGTGAATGTATGTTTTTACCCAATTATTGGCACAAACCATTATTTATATGGTGGTATAACTGTACTTTCCACATGAACTTACATTTTATGTATAATTATTAGAACCAGCTATTACTTATACAGGAGTATAGATGTACATAGTTGTATTGTCAAAGAAACAGAGGGGAGACCACATTCCCCTCACAGTTTACATCATTTCAGGCCAAAACTGACCATCATCCAGTCTGATTTCTTCAATCCAACATGCTTATTTCCTTAGCTATACCCATAACTCTGAAGTTCCTAGTCCCCAAAAGCCAACAGCGTTTTAGATTAGTGCTTGGGCAAGGTGCTAAACTGTCAGCACTAAAAACTGAAGTCACTTTTGTAGCTGGAGGACAGCTGTATCAGGGATAACACATCGCCTTCTAAAGGGAGCAGATAAATCATTCTACATCGCACACAGTCAGCTAATTTTACTAAGGTGGCCCACAGATTTCTTGTAATAAGTCTTGTGATAATCATCTGTTCACTAGGATTTTATAGAGTTTAGCCACTTTCCTGTATATGAAGCTACCCTGCATTGCATTGGACCCCTTAGCCAGCCAACTAGGAGATTAAATTAGCTCACTGATGCTTACAAAATGTATGTAAGCAAACTGAGATTTGTAAGAATATTCAATTTGAACAGGAACAATTCTTCATGGTCCATAAAGGGGAGTGCAAGTTGCAGAAGCTGATATTCATGGCTTCTGTACATAGCTCAGCGCTCTGTGTTTAATTGACCACAGATGGAGCTGAGAAATTACCCTCACATCTATTACAGAAAATATTCAGGAGGGCAGATTTCTTGCAGCTCCACCTGTTTCTAAAGCCAGCTTTGCATAAACACAAAATTCTGCAATTTGAGAAAGTAACTCAAATATCTTATTTTTTCACTCCTTTTCTTTTCCTTTCTTTCTTTTTCTTTTTTTTTTTTCCACCAATCCAGAGTTCTGTTATCTTATACTCATTTTGATAAGTTACCTTCAGCTTTTCTGTCTGCACATGCAAGGAAATAAATCCAGCCCCACTTCCAATGCAAGTTTAGACAACGTGGTTAAATTAACAGCTTGAACATTAGAAAAGAGATTAGGATAATTAATGCCAAGATGATAGAACTAGGAATGTTTTGTACTGTAGGTAGGGCCACTATTTGGGAGGCCAAAAGAGGAGTTTTACCACCAGCTTGCAACAGGTTCTAACAGTGGATCTTGAAAACTGAAATCACATTCCCCTGAAATGCTGGAATCACGCTTTCAAAAACATACGGCACAAGCTGGTCTTCCAAATTCAAGTGGAAGCACTTGAAATATGCCCTATTTTCCCCATTTTATGAAGAGGAGCTATTGGATGCATAAAGTATTCTAGGAAATTGAGCATTTCATTGGATTACTCCATGTGCTTCAGTTCAGAGTTGACCAAAGAAATACAGGTTTGACACCTTAAAGAACAGAGTACATGCTATCTGTCAAAAGCCCGGAAAATAATTCAAGATTTTTTTGGAACTAAATAAACTTTTAAATACCTTGCTTCAGGGCCAGCTCAACGACCTCCCTAAAGACACTGAGACTGTTAAATAATTAACAGTATATTTCTTGACCTGGAATTATTATTCATCGTCTAACTGTCAGGATCTTCACACAAAATACCCTAAGTTGAACTATACTGGGAATTGACACTGGTTATACAGATCCAGTCAAATTTCAGGAAGAGTTTCAAAGCTAAGGGGAAAGGGAGATGCTTGATTCATGTCTGTACCATTTACAATGTGCTAACTCCAGTGAAATGAGATGGAAAATAATTTTAATATTTTAAGAGATATTTTTACAAGGAAAAAATATTAGCTTACTTTCGATCCAGTTTCAGAGTTGTTCAGCCTTCCCAGAGAATGTAGCTGTAAACATTGCTTCCTAAAAACAAATGAAATCACCATTGCCAATCTCATGACAGTGCCTGATTCCTACAAACAAGGTCTGATTTTTATGCAGAGATTCTTCAGTGGGTGTTGAGTAGTCCATGAGGATATTTGGCATCCCACAGGAAAAGTCAAAGTTCTCCAGAGAGACTTTCCAGCTCCCCCAGAAGGGAACTAAAAGTTGGGATTTTGTTGTTGTTGTTGTTTTGCATTACAAAACACAAAACCAAGAGTTTGTGTTCTCTATTTTAAGGTGAAGTTTACTGGTGCTATGTCTGCAATATTCTTGCTGATGCAAAATAACTAGATTTTAGAGAGAAGCAGGAATGCCTAAGGTTGGATCCATGGTTAAACCCCAAAGAAGTTATGTCCAGATTTAGAGAAGTGCTGTGAGCTCAAAGGCCGAATCATATCACTGGGAACTTGGTGCATTCAAAACCTCTGAATTTACATTCCCATAACAGTTTTACCTTGGCACCAGAATACAGGTTATCATAACCTTCTGTTCTTCTGTTGTAATGCCCAGCCTGAGAGGACATGAAAAGACTCATTGTTCAGAGGACACTGTCACAACACTCCCCCAGCCCCAGCTCTCTTGATGCCCGGAGTTAAAGCTACTCACCCTAAAATGGGATACCTAGAGCAATCACTTCATTTGAAAAGCCCAGACTTCCCTACTGTCTGCACCCAAGTTTGAACCTGGACTAGATGAGTCAGTGGCTGGTGAGACTGCTCCCTCGATTGCCAGAACGGAGGCCACCAGAAACACATTCAGAGTTTTTCTCCTGTCTCTTCTCAGGAGAAGGTGCTGGAAAATCACTTCATCTGGGCGATTACATCCCAGAGCAACATTAGTCTTGTTTGATCTGCAAACTGCTCTGTCCTCAGCAATTTGTGGCTTTCTGTGTACCCTTACACCTCCAGCCTGAATCCATCCAAAAAAATATTCCTCCCCCAAAACACACATCCTTTTGTTTATTTTTACCTACCCTCCTGCCTGTTAAGCTGTACACTGCTCTATTATGTGGTCTCTGTGTTTTCCAGGCAGATTTTCCTCATCTAAGGAATCTCTCAAGTGAAGGTTATTTGAATAAATGAGGATGATGTAGCCCACCCACCCTAAGCCTCCTATCTGTCTTCTGAGAGCTGGCCTTTACCAAGAGCCAAGAGCTTGTCTTTGGACTGGAAAAGACTAAAGGGATTTCTTTACTAACATGACTAGTTGTAGAGCTTTGTAAATAAATAATTTAGATATAAAGGCAAATAAAACCCAGATATCTACTTAGAAAAATGGACTTTTTAAAATTTTTTCTTGCCACAGAACATGAGCTAACTTCGTGACTAATTTTCATGATCTCAGCAAATCTGAAATATAGTTCTGGGAATCCTCAGAGTCCCTCCTAAGTCCAACCATACCAGATTACAATATTTTAGTATCTGTGTGTATAGGGAAAGTGTACTGGGCCCTGTGGCTGAGTGTCTGTAGACGACTACTTCCCTGAGATGTCTTAAGATCCTAGCAAAATGATATTTCACTAGGAGTGATTTTGAAGTAGATTTTGATTTCTTTGTCCAATTCATTACATGCTTGTTGCAAATTTTATACTTGCAGATGTAGAATCAGGCTGTTGCTCAAAGAAACATTATCAGGGGAAGGTTTTAACTTTGATACCCTGAACAGCTATAGGCACGATCCCACCAAGTGATGCTTGGAGGTGGGGGCTGGGAGATGGAGGGGCTCTTTTTGTACTGAAGGCATTGCTAAATATCAAATGGCAGGTATCAGAGTGACAGCTTTTGTTTTCATAGCCTATTGAAAAGTTAACGAAGTAAAGAAGATATAATCATTCAGGTAAAGCAGGATACAAAGCAGGCCAGGGCTTGCACTAAAAATGCATAAAGTTATTTCACTAAAAGACAGAGGCACTTGCCCATGGCAGGTGCAAAACTTAGGCAGTGCTCTGATTGCCTCAAGAAAGGAAAAAACCTGCAGAAAATGTTGGGACATGTTCTAAGCCTCCTCAACAGCCACTCGCCTTTTTTTTTTTTCCCTTTCTTTTTTTTTTTCCTTGTTGAATACTTTAGGTCGTATCTTTATTGTCTGCCAGCAAAGGCTGTGGTTTTCAGGGCTCCAAGCAATTGGGGAGGGAGAGCACACACAAATATCTTGAGTGGTTTAGAGAAGTCTCTGAATCAGGAGATTTCTTTTTATGACGGAGATGATATAGCAGAGCTTTAAAGTATGTGTCTGCTGTAAACCAGAGAAAGGACAATATTTGAGGCTGACTCACATCTGTCTGATGCTGTGCATGGATTGAAGGAAAAATGTCAACCTCACCTCAGCTGCTGCTTGCAGCCTTCAAGTGTATGGTTTCCTTGGTTTCCCATCTCTATTATGTGTTCAGGTCCTTGCTTTTGAGACATGCTTGGCCCAGTTGCTCTCCATGTGAGAGCAACAAATAAAGCCATTTCAGAGCATGCCCTGGTTTGCACCAGCTTTTATTGAAAGCTAATTTTCTTACTCTGTCCACACATTGGGCTCTACTGTGCAGTGGGGATGAAGCACAGCCCTTGTGGAGATTTGGTTACCATACGGCTCGCAGGGAGACTGATAGCCTCCTTTTTTTTCTTGCCTTTAAAGCAAGGCCAAAAGGACAGGCTGGAAGTATTGGAAGCTCTTGCAAAGCAAAATCCTTTAGATCTGTTGACTCATCAAGAACCTCCTGAAACTGCTAGAAAACACAAAAACAGACAAAGGACCTCATTTGATATCAGAGTAGTCGAGAGATGCTAATTTGTTCAGCCAAGCCCATAATAGTGTGATAGTACATTAATAACTGTTCTGCTAGCTGCCTTTTTTTTGCAGTGGTTAAAGGCTCCTATGGAAAGCAAGAAGCAGTGGGAATTGAGTCTAAAGGAAATTACTAATCTGGACTGGAAATTGAAGGTACTTAAAAACAAGTTCAACTTCTCACTATCATTGGAGAAGAAATGGAAGCAGCCAAATTTATGTTGTACCTTATTGCTCAAGCTCAGCAGTACCTGGAAGACTCAGAAGCAGGCACTGACCTGCATGCATTTTTCCAGTCCCAGCCCTTGATGATATGAGTAAGAGACAGGAAAACAGAGGAAACTTTGAAAAAACACAGGCTCAAAGGGCATAGGTGCCTGAGCTGTTTTCATCTGAAGCTGCGGTGCGAGGAGGACTGTATGATCTAGCCAACTTCCTCACACAGCAGATGGCAGAGGCAACTTCGCTAGGAAGAAAATTCCCCCCTGGATGTAGAGCTGTGTTTGTTTGTTTGTCTGTCTGGTGCCCACACGCACAAACACACACCTGTCTCTCTCCCTTCCTCCCGCCCACACGCAGCCAGGGGCAGGTTTGTGTAGGAGAGCCCTTTGGTAGGCAGCTCCTCCTGTGCCAGCGGGTCCTCACTTTCCCTGGCAGCCACTGAAGCAAATGGTCCGCTGCGTGCTTCCCCAGAGAGAGGAATTTCAGTGCCTACAGGTAGACTGTGTGCCGAGGAGAGGTTGCTGCACGGTTGTGCAGTGGTTTCCTGTCAGCCTGCCGTTCACCAGCCTCCCGGGCACGCTCCTTTCCTTGCAAGGCAGGCCACAGTGCACTTGATCTTTCCACATCAAACCCAAGCACTGCATGACTTCTACCTCCCTGCCATCCTTTTCCCCTCATTTCCCATCCTGAGTTCCTCTCCGCTCCAGGTGTGTGTTTTGAAATAATTCCCTGATCAGAGTCTCCCTCTGTGAGCCAGATAAGCCATGGGGCCAAGGGATAAAGAGATCAAAAATACCACGTTTCTTTTGGCAGAGCCTGCAAGCCTGTAGCTACCAGCCGGGTGGAAGGTAATTGTGGTGACTGCTTGGACTTGGGCCGCCTGTCATAAGCCAAGGTTTGTAGCTGAGATCCCCAATTCAGCACAGTGCAAGGAGCAGCCGGTGGATGGAAGGAGTTCAGGGAAGGAAAATATGAGTGTACAGCCTTCTGCTGTGTCTATTTGAGGTAATGTAGTCGCTGCATTGGTGTAGGTCTGCTCCATTAAGACTCAATACTATTAAAGGCATGTAGATATAACTTGCAGTCTATATGGGGTTTCAGACTCAACACATTCAGGTTCAAATGCAAACAGGGTAAAAAATACACAGTAATAAATATATCTTTACTTGGCTAAGGTTATTGGAATAAGCACTTGAAATAAGAAAAAGTCTAAGAATTCATGTTCACGACTATCTTCACAGAAGCTGATCAGTAGAATGAAAAACAGCAATAAAAAAAAAAAAAAAAAAAAAAAAAGGACATTATATAAAAGAAAATTACTGGGAATGGCATAAGAACTCAGAAATTATGGAAACAGGCTGACTGAGAGCAGGACATCAGCAAATGCATTGTTTGCAGACTATGAGAGACAAATACATCTGTAACTCCAAAGGTCTCCAATCACCTTTGTACAGAACTTGCTACAGCATAAATAAGATTATACGTCAGGGAGGCCTGGTCCAAGTAAGGAAGATGTGAACCCTCACTGATAGCAGGGGATTTTTCCTGCACAAAAGAGGATAGTTTGGCAGGCAAGACAAGAGAAAACACTGGACTCAGAATTACAGAATGATCCAAGGTCTTCTTAGAGCAGGATCTCTGTCCAGATTCTCAGCCTGCCTGTCCACGCTCAATCACTTGGGCCAAGGATTACTTTATGTCTGTAAACTCAGCCCTTTTCCAGAGAATAGGAAATTCATCCAGTTTATTGGCTGATATATGAAAGGAACAGCTCCAGAGAAAATCATCCAAATTACAATGCAGGAGACACAATGCAGGCAAACAGTAGAGGGTAAAAAACCCAAGGGAAAAGGAAAGGCTGCTTCCAAAAGAATAAACTCCAAGGAGGAGTGCTTCATCTGATGTGTCATCAGTGTACTTTGCAATTCCCTGAAATGGATGGATAAAGATGTGACACGTTACCCTGGTTTTGCCTTCCCCTGGGATACAGGGCATACCACATATATGGTATGGCCTCTCATCCTCTAGTAAAGGACTGACATCTACAGAGACCACAAGTTCCACCTGACTGTGGGTACAAACATAACATCTGACTGCATATTTTACAGAAGCAGTTATTCTAGAACTGTATTAATTAAAAAATAATAAAAATTAAAAAAAAAAAAAAAGTTTTCAGTCATGTCTTCCTATTAAATGGTGAGAAGGAAATACCAGGGGAAGAAAACTAATAATAACGAAGAAGAAAAAATTCCGCATTATAAGTGGGTAAGATGATCTGACAATCATCAGATCATCTGGATCCTAGGGTAATAGGAAGTGACTATTATTCTGAGCTAAATTTAAAAGGAGGTAGAGAGTTATTTTCAAAAGCAATCTTATAAGACTGAATTTTTCTATGAAGAGCTGCTCTGACAAGCTATTGAAAGTTGCAGATTACTCTTGAAGCTTCCCCTGCTGAGTGTTCAAATATCAGGGAAGAGGTTTGCAGGAAGTCTTCACTGTGCTCCCTGAGTGAGCACTCTTAGCCCTGGTTTGGCCCTGAAGAGAACTCCCCTGATCTGCTCATCTCTGAATGCTATATTGCAGGGATGAAATGTCACTAAACAGACTAAAAAACATATTAAAAACTGTTTTGTAATTATCTTGGCAGCACATTTACTGCAATTATGAGGAAATTGCATTTAACCATGTTTTATGGGTTTAATTTTCTGTTCAATTAATGCAATTGTTTTGCAATTGTTAATTCTTAACTTTAGCTCAAACTTTTAATACCAAGGGACGACAAATTTTTTCAGGAGTTTTATAGAGCTGATTTGCTTGTAGTATACTGAGATCAGGTTGTTATAAAATGAAGGAATTCTTTATTATATAGTCAGCTTTACTGATCTTAATTGCAAGCTGCATCTCTACATGGCACCTGTACATTCTGATGTGTTGTCATAACCCTCAGAGCTATGTAAACAAGCAAGTCCTGTCGTGTTTCTGGCAGACTCCAGTAATCACAGAGACAGACAAAGTGATCTCCAAGGAGTCAGGTATACATACGTACATAAAAAAGAAAAGAAAGAAAGTAAAGAAGGAAGGAGCAGTGGTTAAGCAATAGGATGATTTAAAAATATATATGCATTTAATGGGGAAGAAGATGAATCATTTCAAAACTCAAAAGGAATACAAGATGAGCACATTTGAACAGCTGAATTCCTGATCCCGACCCCAGTTTTCACAGGTGCTAGGGGATTCTGGCTTCTGCAGAGCTAAAACTATCACCTCTGGGAAAAGGCCTACTTCAGTGCCTATATTTGTTATCCTTTTCTGAAACTGGGGTTGTCCTGTTTTCTTGTGGCCAATTTTAAAACATGCTCCTCGCAGCAGCAGTTCCTCTGGTTCCTACACAGTTTTTAAAAAGGAAGATTTATAAGTCAGAGTAGTGCTGGTAGGAGTGCGAGCAGACAGATTTAGCTGGCATAAATCAGCATTGTTCCACCAATATATATTGTGCAATGTTGATTTACACCAGCTATGAAATTAGCCCACAGTACTCTGCCATGAAAATAAAAAAATATATAACTCCTGGCAGCAAAGAGGTGAAAACCTTTGAGCTAGCCTGATATTTATCTGTCTGGACCAGTGAGACAGATTTTGATCACCGTCACACTCCCCTTTCATTTATAACTTTAGTGTGCTTGGCTCCAGAGGTGAAATTTACAGAAGAGACCAATATTAGGCTAACTTGGTTCTCACACTGGGAGCAGTGTGAGGCTGAAGCTAAGTGGTTTACAAAATCTTGACAAAATCTACTAATTCCCAAATTGTGATATGTGCTGGACTGTTTCTAGCAGAATGTGATGCCCCCTCCCAAAAATGGACTTTCAGGGAAAATGTGGACTTTCAGGGAACCGACTGAATGAGTCTGGTGGTGTAATTAAGAGTAGATTACACACACACAGAGGGGGGGGGGGGGGAGAGGGAGAAGGAAAGGGAGAGGGGGACAGGGACAGAGACAGGAACAGGGACAGGGAGGTAAGAAAGAAAATAAATGTTGCCTGATGAGCTCTGACAGATTTTCAGGTGGACTCTTCATTTCTCATCCTTCAATCATTCACATCTGAGAAGCTGGTAACAATTTTCTGTAATATCGGCTTTGAGCTTCAGAGAAGCACAAAACTTTAGGAAATAAATATCCTGCATTTTGCACTTGCTTTATCTGCAGCACTTAATAATCCAAAAGTGCCTCTTAAACAGAATTAAAATATTCAGGCAAACATCAAAGTTCTGACTCCTCTAGCTCTTATGTATGCATTGTGCTATATGCTTTCATTTGATCAAACCATCTGCAGCAACTATGTGAAACAACTAGATTGTAAGCTCAGCCTTTCCTTTGAAATAACTAAAGATTTTCCAGAAAGCAGCCTTTTGAATCATCCGTAGTGTTCTCAGACTCTTGGTAGTCACCAGCAGGTAACCCTTTCAAACAGCAATTATTCAGCCTTCACCAGCAATGTCTGCCTGCAGCACACTTTCCCTTGCTGCTTCATATGATCAGAGGGGGGTTTCCATGAATGGCTTTCTTATCGATGGAAATCAGAAACAATACCTCCACAACTCCTCTCAGATTTTCTCCATACTTTTTCCTCAGTGTCAAAACTGATATATAGCACATGCACTAAAAAACAAACAGTGCTAGAAGACACTGCTTATTTATTTATTTATTTATTTATTTATTTATTAAGTTTCACTTTTTTTCAGCTTTTGCTTTGTTTCTACCCAAAAGGTGAAGCAAAATAAAGAAAGAAAGAAAATATAAGCTCAACAGTGTGCTGAGTGGTACCACAGACAAGGAAAGGTGTTTTTCATCCACCTTTTGAAGCCCATGCCTCCCTGCAAGCCCTCTCTGAGCTTTGCTGCACAGCTGCACACACCTGCAAGGGGAGGTGTACATGTTAATGTGAGTGCCCCCCTGTGGTACTGTACTGTCAGTTTAGGCTTAGGAAAGAAAAGCCACTTGCTACCCTGCAGTAACCTGTTCCTGCAGAAAGCATCAAGTTTCACGGCAGGTTAGCTTCCCTGTACTGTACTAGCAAAACAATTAGAATAAGCTGTTGGAATTGCTGTTGGTAAAGCCATTCTGGAAATGCTCCGAGAAGCATGGGAACGAAGCGATGAAGCTCTTCACAGTGTTGAAGCTGTATTGAACAATGTCATTAAGGGCTGGGTTCAGCCACAGTTAGGAGTTATTATGGTTTGTTTATTGTTAGCATTGCCTGGTCAGGCCTTTGAGGCAGAGGAGCTTAGTGTGTGAATGGCAGCACCTGAGTGAGAGTCACCACCACCATTCACTTCTGATTTCAGCAAAGCTGTGCTCTCTACCACCAAATGACAGGGAAACGTGGCCCAAATATGAAAATAGCTTCTAAGCAGGGGAGGCAGCAGAATTTGTGAGCTGACCATGATACCTTGAATTAAACTTAGACAGTCCTTCATCTGATTTTCTAACTGCATGCAACAGCAGCAGGTGTGAGTTGGAGAGAAGCAATGGAGAATCAGACCTTGTGCTTGGACGCCACTTCCCTTTCCCCAGTAGGGTGGGGAGTCACAACATGGCCTTCCCCAAAGGAAAGCTGCTTCATGCTGTGGGCAAAACACTACCAGAGTCTTTTGCTAAGACTGACTGGAGCAGGAAGGGAAGAAGCTTGAACCCATGCAAGGTGTGGCTATGACCTTTTGCCCTTACTTCTGTGAAATGCACTGGAAAAGAGGTTACTCTGTTCCCATTCTTTCACAAGACCAAAATCACTCAAGACTGGATCAATGCTCTCCCCTCCCAGTCTATCCATCCATTTTTGTTGAGAGTGGCTCCAAGTTCTGTTTCACACCTTGGGAAGCTACAGATGAACAATCACTTCTGTTCCCTTTACTGGACCCTCTTGGTGACAATATGCCTCATCACTTGTTCAACTCTTGACCTTTTCTTTGCTACCAGAAGCCCTTTAATCTGTGTCTCCAGTCTAGAAGGCCAAAAAATGGAGAACAAATAGTTTAATGGATGTGGTCCTGGGCAACCTGGTTTAGCCAGCCCTGTCTGAGCAGGGACAGTTGGACCTGATGACCTCCAGAGGGCATTTCCAACCTAGACCACCCTGTGATTCTGTGATGTTCTTGATCAACCATGTAGTAACTCAATTTTCACTGCTTTGATAATTATTTGGTTATATTTTTTATTTAGTACAATGCACTAAGGAATAGGGTGTTTTTTTGTTTGTTTGTTTGGTTGGTTGGTTGGTTTTTTAGCCTATGCTTTACCTCAATTTAATTTTAATTGTTAATCTCAATTCTTCACTGAGAATCAGGGCTGAGACCTTGAGTTCTGAGCAGTGATAGTCTCAGTGACAGTCTGTGTAAAAATCACCCCACCTTTTTCATATCTTCATTTGGATAATGTGTCAAACTTTCAGGTTTGAAAATGTTGCCCATACCTATTTACTCATCCTTGTAATTAGATAACAGTAATGGGAGGAGTTCATCTTTCTTTTACATGATTCAAGTAAAGGCATGTCCACTACCTTTCTCTGGAAATTGCTCAGCCTAATAGCCTTGCTTTTCAAATGTTTTTCCTGACAATCAGATGACTTTAAAAGCTTGATCTCTTTTCAATTTAAAAGACATTTCATTCTCTCTTCTTAGTCTTTGTAAAACCCATCTCAACATTTGAAGGAAATACTAGAGCAATAAATTTGGATTATGAACTCCACAGAAAAAGTTTCCTGACATTGCCTTGACAAAGTATCTCAAGTAAAATTTGTACAGGTTTCTTTAAAACAATTGTCTATTGTGACTGATCTCTCTCTACCCCTATTTAGCACCTTGCCTTTCCATTAGGCCTATCAAAGGAGAGGCAGTTAGTGCATTTTAGTCACCATTTTAGTGATGGCCATTTAGTGCATATATTAGGACAAGGACATTCCCTCGGGACTTGACTTCAGCCAGTTCCTTACTGTCTCCACCACCAGAAATCTGCCAGATGGCAAGTAAATGTTCAGTTACCAAACTAGCATCAATTTGAACAAGTGACCTAGAATGGTATCTCATCATCAGTCCACTGAGCCATCCTATCTCCATAAATACAGTTTCACTTAACAAAATTGCATTTGACAAGTAGTTAATCCAGTTCATTATTTAATCCCTTTTGGTATTCTAAAGAGAAAAAAAAATCAAAGCAGTTAAATATTAAGGAGTTTTAAAAGTAACAACTGAGTACAAAGTAATACTCTGCTGCTAAGGGTTTAAAGACCAAAATAAAAAATGTTTTGGGTAGGAAGAGATGAGAGGAGACAAGCGGAGAGGAGAGGAGAGGAGAGGAGAGGAGAGGAGAGGAGAGGAGAGGAGAGGAGAGGAGAGGAAACGAATACATTTCTTCTGGTTTAGGACCCCAGGATGGTAGACGTCCTTACCTATGTTTTCACTTCATTTTTAATTATATATATCAAAATTACAATGCCAGAACATTCCACATTTTAATGTCTTTAGCCAAAAACTGCCTTATATGGCAGGGAAAATTATAGATATCTCCCTGTAAAAATAGATATGGACTTATCCTTTTAATGGCACCATCTCTATGGATTTCTGTGAAAAATCAGGGTCTGAGTAGAAAGCACAGGAGGCAATAGATACCTGTGAGCCAGTTACCCACCAATTCCGTACCAAGTTCACTCTGTAAAATTGCTTTCTAGGAAGATGACAGAAGCCCACAAAAATATTTGTTGGGCTCCCAAGAAAAGAGAGGTTATAACCTCTTGTTCCCCATCCAGCTATCTTTCATTTCTGAATCAGAATTGTCCACGATGCTTTGTCTGCAGCTTGGCTACCAGCACATCTTCGAGAAAACCTGCTCTGCCCTTAGTCAGAGAAGGTTCAAAATATTCTTGAGCAACACAGAATCTATAGGTTTGCAAAAGGGAAGTATTAAATACCAACCACAATCCCTTGTGTGCTCCAGGAGAGTGTTGTCATATTATCATAGAAATGATGGCTGGAGGAAAAACCTTTGGGGGTTGTCTAGACCAGCCAGAAAGAGGCTATGGCCCTCAGTAGGTCAGGTCACCCATGGCTTTGCTAGATGAATCTTGGAAACCTTCACAGATGGTGATTCCACCACCTGTTTGCATATGTTGTTCAGTGTTCTAATACTACACTACCAGCTGATGAATACACTTTTCAAAATTTCCAGACTGAACCTCACAACTCACAAACTTGCAATTTCCCCTTGAAAGTCTATTTGCTCACATAAATAACATAGCTCTCTAGTAACTAACAAGTAGTTGCCCAAAAAAAGTTTGGCACTTCTATCTTTATAATTCCCTTTTCAGAGTTGTAAGTCACTATTTGATTATTCCCTTTTCTTCTCTATGAAATTAAACTAGTCCATCTCCCTCAGCCTCTCCTAATAGGCCATATGCTCCACATCCGCAAGTATCTTTGCAGCCTGCCACTGGACCTTATCCAGTTTCTCAGTCTCTCTTTAACTGGAGAACCAAATCTGGTGGAGTGTTTTAGGTGCAGACACACCAATGCCAAGTAGAGATAGTCCCCTCAATCTGCTGTCCAAGCTCCTCCTAACGTAGTATGTGTTTTCTCTTCCTAACACTGAGAGCACATTGTTGGTTATATGAAATTTGGCATCTGTCATAACCCCCAGGTCCTTTTCCAAAACACTTCTCAGCCAGTCAGTTCCCAGCCTGCACTGGTGCAGAGGGTTACCCCACCACAGGTGCACAACTTTGCACTTCATGCAGCTTTTGTTGGCCCAGATCTGCAGTTTCTCTTCCAGTTCTGCATGTGCACCACTTCTGACTTTCCATCATTGACAAATCTCCAGACGGTGTAATTTGTTAAGTCATCCAGGTCAGTGTTGAAGATAATAAACAAGGAATTCTGGTGTCATCCCTTTGGGTACCTGTTGCTGCCCACGAACCTGACCTCAAGCCATCAATTACCACCCTTGGAGCCTGACAATCCTATTAATTTATAGTTCTTCTAATAATCCGTCCATCCCACATTGCCTCAACCTACTACTGAAAATACTGTGGGAGATGGTGTCAAAAGCCTTACAAGATATATTGCATTTACTACTCCTCCCTCATCCACATAGTCATTTAATCACAGGAGACAATTAGGTTGGTGAAGCATGATGCCCTGGGTATTTCTATATCTAATACTTCTGATTACATTCCTGTCCTTCATGTGTTTGTAAATTGAGTCTAAGTGGATGTACTCTATGATTTTTACAGATACTAAAGTAGGGCAGGCAAGTAGTTCTCCTGATCCTCCTCTTGCATTTGTAAAGATGGACTTCATTGTAATATTTTCCAGCTATGAGGGACCTTTTCAAGTCACCATGCTTTTTCAATGAGGACAGACAGCAGCCTTACAATCACGTCAGTCAAGCACCCTCAACATCTTCAGATGCATCCCACCAACTTCTTTGAATAATACCTAACTTTTTGCTCTCCTGCTATTGACTAGAACCTCTCACTCCAATATCTACTTGTATATGCAGAGGAGTGGGCTCTGCCCTTGAAGGATGAGGCAACAAGTGTTGAGTGCTTCAGCTTTTCCCATTACATGAAGTCTGGGAAACTCAAGAATGGTTTATAAGGTACAGTGTTTCCACTCAGCAGACACATTGATCCCAACATGGTATTTTGGTTCTTGTAAGTTTGGAGGTGATGATCATCACAGAGATGGAATTTTAGCTCTAGATACAGCTCAGAGTATAACAGACAATAACCATTACCTACAAAATTCCCGAACTAAGGCAATAAGAATTACATGCAAAAGGAGGAATCATACAACTCTCCTGTTCCACAGATTACTGAATGTACATATCTATACAAAGGGACATATTTTTTTATTTAAACAAATAAATAAATTTGTCTTCTTTTTCCTCCTTTGAAAATCAACAGGTACCAATTGTTATTCTCAGACATGAATGTAGGTGTTCAATTTGGAAGATTAGTTTCCTGCACTGCCAAAGGAGAGAGGCTTCCAGAAGTCAATTCAGAGCACCTAAAAGATTGCTTTCCACTCCAAAAAAGCTGGGATTTGGAGTAGAAAGAAAATAGGGAGGAGAAGGGCAATTATCTCCTTAGTTTTTTGTGTGTTTTTTTTTGTTTGTTTGTTTGTTTTGTTTTTTTTTTTGTTTTTTTTTTTTACATTTTTGTGAAAGGTCTTATCCAGTATATATGCCAAATACATAGTGTTCTTCCTTCACTCATCTCAAATGTTTATTCTTCTCTTGCTAATAATGCTAAAACTTTCTTGCAAAGTATTCAAACAGTCAGTTGTCCAAAAACAGTATCTTTTTTCCATAAGAGAAAATAGAAGCACATACGTAATGTGCTGGTGCTCAGATATTATTTTTAAGGAGGGCTAAGTAAAAGAATGATAGCTAAAAGCTGGATTTTCCTAGCACACAAAAGAAAAAAAAATCCTTTTTGTTTGTCATTTTTTGGAAAGGAGAACATGACAAGCATGTTTGATATGGAAGAAAAGCTTGTTTGTAGATGTTGGAGAAATTATTCAAGGACAGTTCACTCATATAAAAAATGACCTCTGTGTTACTGCCAAGGTCAATGAGACCTAGAGCAACCTGCCACAATATTGTAATTATGTCTGCTTGTTTGGGCTGTTTTATCCCTTTTCTCCATTTCCTTTTGGCACTTTAGAGATGACTAACACTCCCCCACTTCCAGTATATTTGGCACTTTCTCCAAGACACACAAAAATCTCTCAGAAGTATAATAGAGAACTTATGAGTTCAATTTTTCCCATTCACTCTTTGGAGGGAGATATGAAGTGATTATATAATATTGCCTATACAATCAGGTGGGAGATGCCACCTTTGTTTCATGAGTTCTCTCTCCAGCTCTTTGCTAACTTCCACTAAGTGTTGGTACTTTAGTCATTTATGCTTTGTAATACCATAATTAATTCTATCCTTCCATGGGTTTATTGGTGGCTATCTTCATAAGAAAATCTGTTACCCATCTCATGGTTCTCAGATCTTCTGCCTGTATAAAATACTACTGTTGAGAACGTTAGGCATTATGCACTGTTTTTGGTTTGTATTCTCATGACAGCCCTTTTACTGCAGTGCAGTTGTGTTCTTTTCCCTCCCTCCAACTCTAGGGAATTTGAAGCTGCTCCTTGAAAAATTCATTGAGGCCACATAAAACTGCCAGTGACATCAGCTGGAGCCAGTTAAGTACGTCAGAGGGATTAAAAGCTGATAAGAGAGGGAAAGAGTAGGACTGCTTTCTCATTTGTTCATTAATCATACATTCCTCTTCATTCACATTTTTTGAATTCTTGGTTATATTCAAATAACCTTAATTATATGGTAGTCTTTATTATGTAGGAAATGAAATACAAATAAGACTCTGTAAAAAAGACAAAGACAATGCCAAAAGTAATAATCACCAAGCAAAGACAACCCTCTTAACTGCCCCCACCAAACCCTACAGAATGAGATGCTGCATTTTTTTTTTAATTTACATCGCAGACTGTATGAACTAGTAGGTGAAGACCAATGCAATGTGCCATGTAGAGAATGGAAAGACGAGAGCATGTTCATTCTCTCTGTCCAGAAGAAATACGAATGCAAAATTTAAGGTAGTAATCTACAATATATTTGTGTTTTCATAGGTTTTTAAACTTTTTCAGAATACAAAAACCTCTTTGGCTATGGTTCCATTTTCCCAGTTATTTATTCATCCTCGCAGTGAATCCTTATCAAGTGAAATATGTCCTATGAATGAAGCATGTGTGTGCATTTAAGTGTGTGGACATTTAACATGAGCTTTGGTTTTCCCCCTAGCACCAAGCAGTTCAGCCTCACTGTGCATCATGTGTTGGGGTCATAGCTGCATGGTCCCCTCCCCTGTCTGTCCAGTGCAAAAGATTATATTGCTTCAGCCCCTCTCCTTGCACAGATGCATATGTATGCACATATATGGACACTTAATGCATTCACATATATATGCATACATATAGATTTTACTGTCATTGTGTCAGAGCCTGATGGAATGACTGCACAGAGACAGCATATGTTTGAAAGAGAACTGAGTGAAGGAACAGTAATTTGGAGCTCAAGGAAAACAAAATATTTCATATGGAAGGGATTGCACAGAACAGGTTTTTATGTCACTAGTATAATATTAAGTAATCTTACTTCATTTCCTTATTCAGTCTTTTCCCATTGTACTTATAGCCCAAAAGGTTTACCTACTTGAGCTCAAAAGGGTGAAGTATTTTGACAGCCACAGTAAGTTACATTTAATTAAGATTTTTGGCTGTCTGCTTGCATTTCTTTACTATATTTAATTCTGTGTATGTTACATAATAAATTTGTTGCTTTTTTTTTTTAATGGTTATTTGCTATATTAAACTAAATCCAGACCAAAGTGCCACTGAGACATTGAGTGCCACAGAAATGTAAATTAGTCTCTGTCCATATCAACATTTATATTTACTGCAAACTTCTAGATTTTTTTGGTGACTTAAAAATGTAAAGATGATCAGTTTCTGTACTGACACTGTACAACTGGGAATTATTGGAAACACAGTCCTCCTCCCCTTAAAAGTGCCAAAAAAAACATGCAAAAGCCACGTGAAGAGCAAAAGAAGAAGGCTTGATACCAGTTGAAAATGGAACGTTTAAAATTAAAAACAAAAATTTGTTAGAAGTGTTTCACTTTTACTGTAGCTGAAATAACACAGTGTTACATGATAAATTAACATTTTTAAAAATACATTACAATGATCTCTTGCATTCAAAGAAAATTTAAAATTCCATCATAAACCTTTGCATATCAACCATTTATATGTTTTTAAATTATCACAGAGCAAGAACTAGAATGTATTTACAAAAGCTCCAGGATCAGCTATTAAACATTTACATTCTATTTAAGACTCTCCAAAGAGAGACAATAAAGCTTAAGGCTGGCTGCTTCTTTGACAGGCATCAGAAGCAACTCCATACAAGCTGATGAAGTTAGATAGGTGTAAAACCAGATCCATAGTTAATGGCTGTATAAGAGAGGTATGAGAGGATAGAGCTTCAGGGTGTCTCTAGACAGGAAAACCCAGGTCTGGAGCTAGGGTATGAGTTTGTGGTGTACATGGTAGCAGCCCTATGCCAACATTATGATGGAAGATCACTTTGCACACAGCCAGAGTGCACTTTGGAGCACTTTGGATTTCTCAGTTATGATAGGAAACATCAGCTAAAGTTTCTCAATTTAAATTTTTCTTATCAGATCCTTCCTTCTGATATTATATATATTTATTGATATGCTTTGAGGATTTCATTTTTACAGAGATAAATCTGGAAATCTCAGAGGACCTTGTCATTTAGAGAGAAGGAAATAAACAGGGGACTCTTCAAAAAAAAAAAAGGGGGGGGGGGGGGAGGGGCAGCATGGATTTTTATCTGAAGTAATCAGCACTCTGTACAAATGGAGGCTGTAAAGAGATAACACTTCTGTCCCTGAATCTCTCTCCAGCTGTTCTTTGCTGTTGTTCCTAGTTTCATAAATTTACTTCTGAATGTCATATCCTTCATTTTAGCCAGACTAAAGTTTTCAAAACAAATCTCAGCATATCTGGACTATTTACTTCCTATATTTAGACCAATATAAAATCCCTAGCTACAGTGTGAACTAGTGAGAACATATGGAACCCTTCACAGGCTTTAGAAAGAAACAACTAGCAGTGGAAATGTGGAAGTTACTCACAGGAGGGCTACTGTACCATGGAGGACCAATTTCTACCACGTTCTGCTACTGGATCTGATTTGGTCTTGTGGACAACTATGGACAACTCAATTTTGGAAACTTTACATATATTTATATATACATACATTTATAAGGGATAAAAATGGCAGAGGTTCTGTATTCTGTTCATGGTTGTGGGTGAATCTTGAGGAAGAGGGGTAACACCACAATTTTTTTTAATGGTTCTATTTAAATTAGCAAGTCAAGTCTACCAAAATTTAATGCATAGGAATACTTAAACCGATGGCTTGAAAACAGAATCTCCCATTTTCTGTATGGAATGGAATGGAATGGAATGGAATGGAATGGAATGGAATGGAATGGAATGGAAGAATAATAGCTCTGGGATGGGTGGCTACACATACTGGCTCTAATCAAACTTTTGGCACAAGTGATGGAAGTAGGGGAGACAGTACAAAAATCAGAAGAGCTGTGAAGTGCCTTTTGAAGTGCAGATTTTGATAAACAGTACCACTGTGACATAACTGGAAATTTTCAGAAATGGTGCTAAAGATTGACACAAGGTGAGACATTATATACGTGCTAGGAGAAAATATAAGTGATGAACAACAGAGGAGTCATTGGAGAAAAGTTGCAGTCAGCTTCAAAGTTAACTAAACAAAGCCAACTATGGCTCCACACATTCTCAGCTGTGCTACATTAATGCACAGCAAATAGGTATGAAATGTCTGAGAAGAAACACAATATAAGAAGGATCTTGTGAATTAGAAAAGATTAGTGACAAAATTCATTTCGTCAGTATCCTTAAGCACATTGAGCAGATCCTCAACTAATTTGCAGCAGCTGAATTTCTGGCCTCTAATTTTATATATCAGGCACTTCTTAGCAATACTTAATCTGCGGTTGCTTCCTATTTTATTGTTAATAATCAGCCTCAACCCACTGGCTATGGGCCACTGATAGGTGAAAAGTCAACAGACATTGCAATATGTTTGTCCTGCTTTCGGCTAATGTTTGTAGGCCGCACCTTGCAGGAACGTTATTATGGGAGTTATTAAAAACCTATTTTTGCTGAAAACAATGCAAACAGAAGGAAGTGAGCCTGTCAGGAGACTTATTTCCTATTCAAGCCGACAGGTAGTTGGAGTATGGCCATCTGGAGTTTAAAAATTGCCAGCAAACCCCTCGGATTTGTCCCTTCCTGGATTAACACGCTCACTCTGGATAGCACAGCAATGCTGTCATGGCACGACAAACAAGACAAAACTTTCTGTGGGGGAAGGAACCGAAGGAAGTTCACTCGCCATGAGAAAACTTGTTTGCTATTGCAGCACTAATAGCCAAAAGGCAAACACTTGGACATGATCCATTCATCTGGAAACACTTTTGTGCCGTGGGAGCACCAAGGCACCAAGCGCGAGGAGCCAAGGGGTAAGGGCTGTGGCGAGCTGCCTTGCTGGAGGGCCACCGGTGCATCTTCCACCCCACCATCCTGCTGCTCCCTGGCCCATTGCCCCCCATGTGGTGGGATGTCCTGGTGCCAGTGCCTGAAGGCAACGGATAGGCCAGCATCCCAGTTCCCATTGCTCCTGGCAAAACAGATCGCTCCCATCCTGACACAGTTCCAGGGTGCTAAGTCTTCATTTCCTGAAAAATGGAAAACCCTCCACCCAACACCGGCTCTTGCCCTGCATCCTGCTGGTCATTCTGTGAAGAGACACATGGGGCCCCATTCCTCAGGTCAAATGAGTCTAAAGAGGTCAGCAGCAATCAGCCTGGAAAGTACATGAAGGCTTCAGGAGTGAGCACTCAGCAGCTCTGAATCACCTCCTCCCCCCAGCCGACCACCCCTTTACACATTGCTGTGTTAACAGGATTACTATCCAGTCTTAGACTTAAAATGGCATAGGATTCCTGAGCTGAAGTTCATTTTCCTCAGAGATGAGTGAATAACAAACTATCTGGCTGGCTTGTCTCCTTGCAGTTCTTCCACTAGGTCCAGCAAAATTTGTTCTCATCTTCAGCATCCTTAATCTGTCAGCTAAGCAAAACATCATATGCCAAGGGTCTGTCACCGGAGCATGGTCTGGCAAACGCATATGTTGCAAAATATTGCCTGGCTTAAAAAAGCTTTTACATAACAGCTAGGTGTCCCGCTTTACAGCTTTACCTCTCCCTTTCATCTGCACGATATGCCTCAGCAACTTATAGAATGCACACATCACAAGGGAGGAGTTTGGTCAGTAGAAGCAAGAAAAGAGATAAAAATAAAGATAGAAAAGTTCTGAAGTATTTCCATTGGACAAGTTTGAAAATTATGGATGTTGTTTGATTTTCATTCCAGTCTTTAAAATTGTAACATTCTGCGGGAAGATTACCAAACTATTTTGCTTACTAGAAACTGCTGTGAGATGTCTGAGTACCCCTCCCCCCCCAAAAAAAAAAAAAAATATATATATATATATATACCCTTGAAAAGGTGGACCAGCTCCATGAGAAAGACCTTCCTCTCTCTCCACTAAATTTTTGGGCCCAGTTTCATCACTCAGTTGAATCAGAGCCCTCGTGTGCTGAACAAGGGTAGCTGGCATTATTGAATATTAATGTGGTAAGGTAATCCCTCAGCGATACACGACACTTATGTTTTTGGTTTTACTTAAGTTGTAATTTTCAGAGTTGGACAAGCTTGGAGGAAAAATCCCACCTGGCAAACAAACAAACTTTAAAAATTAGAGGAATTTTCCAAGTTTGCTGGATTTGCAAACCTAGACATACTGCAGCTTAATTACTAGTCAATGAAGTAAAAACAACTACACACAAGAAAGTAATATTTGAGATCTTGTGAAATGTGGCCCCAATGTGTTTCTAATTTTTTATTTTTTATAAGTGAAGAACTCAGCTGCCATGGTGATAGGCAAATAAAATAAATAATTATAAAAAATATTCCTTGAATCAGAGTTGTGAAATCTGTGAACAACATGTTATTTTCTCCTTCTATCCTCTTTACTCCAGTTTGGAGCAAAGAGCTTGTCAAATGTGGTGTTTTGAGCTGAAACTTTTCTGCTCCTGCTATTTGCTTCATAACAATTTTGCCGTACAGTGCCAGCTGGAAGGGGCAGGGTGATGCAAGGAGAGAGTCCAATCTCAAAACTTTTAGAGAAAGGTAGGAGCCAGGATTTCTCACAGCGTGGCAGAAATACACATCAGTCTTATAAAGTTCCTTACCCAAAAGAAAGATGCTTAGAGCACCCTACACACCACTCACTGAAAAACTTGCATGCAAAGCATATATTCCTTATCTTCTTTGCTTAATCACAGGAAAATGCATGTCATCAGGTGGCGCTTAGGCTAGCCATCTGATCATAAAATCTCTTTTCATACTGTATTTGCAGTGCAGAGATCCCATGTTGAATGTTTCTTTTCATTTCAGTTGCCCTGTTGGATTCCACATATGGAGTTTATATCTGGGTTCTTTCAAATTATGTTTATTGTTTTTCTTTTTTAAAAACTTGTTCTTCACCCCAGTTGAATGCTCATATTCATTGTTTGAATGGCATGTTTTATACTCAGCCTTGAATTCTTGGCAAACCATATACTCGAGATCTACTGCAAATATTATATCCTTGAGAAGATAGTAAATTCCCTGGAGTTTTTCTGTAAAGACAGATATGTACCATAATCATTTGCCTCAATTACACCTGCTATGCCATTTGCACTTTGATTTCGAAAGGTGAATTTATTCTTTTTAATCATTATTAAGAACACATGTATTTCCTGCCAAGGCAGTCTTATAAAAACATTGGAGGCATATGAGAAAAATTCCTTTGAGGCCTCAGGCACATTGAACTGTCCTGAGAATGTAAAGTGAGGAGAGATTGATGCATGGACTACCTGTCCAGGAATTCAGTAGTACTGGATCAGATTTTCCATGGTCTCTCTCTCTTTATTTTACTGAAATTACACATCACAATCATGCTTGCATCCCATGCATGTATATAAATGTATACACAGACACATAGCACTCCTACATAGCAATAAGGACTGTCTTAGATATGATCTGGCTGCAGTTTACTTACAGGGGGAAAAAATGAATTTCCACATCTTCATATATAATGTTGAGAGTGTAATTTCTGTTTTAGCTATATGGCTATAGCTATTTTCAACTTAAATATTACATACAGCCAATGTCCCCTCCAAAGCAAACTAGGTGAAAGGAATGAATAGTTACCACTGGAATTATAATTGTCATTAAAGCACAGAGCCAAACCACTCAGTTCCAAGGAGATTCTTTGATTTTAAAATAATAACAATAACAACAATTAAAAATCATTCAGTTTATTTATCTTTGTTATCTCATGGAAAACGAGGTCTGAAGGCCACCGATATTTTTTTCCAGTGATGTGAATGTAGATGTTAAATACTAAGTCACTCAAAAGCATTTTACAGTGAAGTCAACTTGTATTCCAAAGTCCATCTTTTATTTTTGAAATTCAAACATGGGACTGTAGCCACTTCTGGCTATTGGTACAAAATCAAGAACATGGATCTCTCTTCTCTCACAAGCAATAGCAATTATTAAGGCCAGAAGACAGACAGTTATGAGCTTTAAGTCTTACCTCCCACAAAACACCAGTCTTTGAATTTCACCTGGTAATTCCTGCAAACCCACAACTCTGACTTTGGTCATAGTTTTAGAGAGACGTCCAGTTTTGATTTAAATATTTCAAGGGATGGAGAATCCATCATATAGTCATGGTAATTTGTTCCAGTGGATAATTACATTCACTGTTAAAAATATGTTCCTTATTTCCTTTCTGTATTAATATAGCTTCAGCTTCCCACTATTAGATCTCTATTTTTTCCTTTATCTTCCAGAATTAAAAGTGCTGGTCTATACAGATAATTTACAGATAGTGATTAAGTATCACAAGACCAAAAAATTAAGCTTCTTTCTAACCTAAGTTTCAAAGGCTTCCCCTTTCCAGTATAAAGCAGGAGTAAATACTGAGTGGAATTACTGTGAGGCAAAAAAGGTCAAACTTTTCTCTCAGGTCATTTTACTTGTATAGTCAGAAACAAGGCATCTAATCCATAAGGATTTATATTAAAATCAACAGCTTTATTATGCTGGATTTTGAACTATATTTCCACATCTCCCACCATTTTGCAAAAATATTTGGTGTAGTCAGTCTTGGCTCCAAATTTTCTGCATTTCAGTCAGACTCCAATTTCACTTTAATAGGATATTTAGGCCAGCAGCAATTGCTCTTGACTTCCTGACTTCAGAATGAGAGCAACTACTCACTGCTACTCCATGGGACACAGTAGCTTCTCCAGGTGACATTTACTTGAAGCCAGACTGAATCCTAGGGGACAATTCCAGTGCTGCCTTATAGCCTGTATCACTCAGTTCAGTGGGACTGAACAGGATGTACTTCGGTGCAAAACTTGGCCTGCAAGTACTGAATTTATGCAGTGGGCGAGGAAGTAGAAGGGACGGCGCCTTTAACAAATTACATTTTTGCCCAACTAACCATTTATAGTAAAATTAATGAATGGCATTTCATTTTTCAGCTTAGATTCTCTTCATAACCATCATGATAAAAACACATGTTTTGTAGTCTACAATCTTTTTTGGCACAGCTGATACCTTTTGCTTAGCTTACTGATTTATTGTCTTGATGATCTTTTCTTTTGCCTTAGTAGTTCAAGATGTCTCTTGTGGCATTGCTCTTGTCAACCTGATACCTGAGGAGAATTCATTCCTCTGTAGCCACTACCAAAATGTAGCATCAATGATAATTTAATGGTTAGTAATATATACCTAAGCCATGCAGTCCAGATCAGGTGACATTCACATGAAACGTTAGTCCCAAAACTAGGTCCCTAAATCCCTGTGTAATTACAGCTATCAATATGCTTAGTGCATATGTATCCACCATCTCCTAAATAAAAACTTCCAGTGTTCAGTTTGATCCTTTACACACAGCTTTGCAGCTGCTGTTTGGTAAAGTGTAAAGACCATCCTCAGATACTGGGTGCAGGAACCCTAAAGTGTTTGGCTTTGCGGAATACAGTGGGCTTTTTCTGATGTTATTTTGTTTAATTTAAAAAGCATATAAACTGCCCAAATGTGCAATATTATTTTTCTCACTGCTTATTTGGATAGCCTAAATTTCTTGCAGCTGAATTCCTTTTTATTCCTAGTTAAATTTCCCTTTGTTACCAGTGCCAGATTTGCCAGTTAATACACTAAAACATCACAGCCTTGTAGTCTGTGGATCAAGAACAGATCCTGGTGCTTCCTTTTGTCATTAAGTTCAACTACTAACAAAGTGCAACCAGTAAACCACGAATAGACTGGAGAAAAGTTCAGTTTTAAAGTCATTAATTGGTTTACACCCCCCACTATGACTTTTGCTTATGAAGGCAACTTCCTAAAAAGTTTCATGATCTTCTCTTTGTGAAACCAAACATTTAGAGACATGTAGACTGGTTCCAAATCTGAAAGGATTCATTCATTTGCAGGGTTTGTTTCTATCTACCACACATCCACACTTTCTGCAGCACAAATCAATGTCCCACTACATTTCCAGTATTCCAGCTTTTCTGGCAAGGCAGGAATACAAACCATCTGCTTTTTGGAGAGAAAGGCTAGGGCTCTGCCTAGCATCACTTCCCTGCAGACAATCAGGCTCATGCCAAGTTATCGAGAGGGCAGAAGGGAAACCTGTGCTCCTGCCTGGAGCCCTCACATGCCAAGTTGCAGCCTGGAATTTTTACAGCTCCATTCTGAACCTCTGACAAGAAGGGTTTACAACAGAAATCTTGCCAGACCCTTAACTATAGCGACGCCACTATAATATTTATAAGTACATTATACTCTTTCCAAACATATGTGCTTATTACTTATGTCTCTGCTCCTGCCTCTCTTCTGGGGGACTTTTCTGTATAAACAAAACAGATTCTCTTGCTTATACTTAGAAAATCTAATTGCTCTGCGTCTCTAGCTGTTATGCAAAAGCCCAAATAGCCAAAAGATTCTTTCAGTGCATTTACACAGCAGTGAGTCTCTAACCCTCCACCAAAAAATACCAACAAAAAAGCCATAAACTTCCTTTTCCACTTTGCTCTTCTTTGCTTTCATAAATCTGTCCATTTCTACTCATGTTTGGACAAGATTCTTCTTTTAAATTTTTAAAATAAAATTAAAAAATGCAAGTTTGATGTGGACAGGCCATCCGTTACACAGACCAGCTTTACAAGAGCTGACAATTCTGTCCCTTTAAGTAAACAGAGGAGCAGAAAAGATACACAAACAAAAAGACCACTTGCAGGGCTGAAGGCTTGTCTGCTCCAGCAGAAGCAGGTTCCCAGGGAAAGTGATTGCTTAATTGTAATAGGGAGTGACAGGGATTTCCTAGCTTTTCCACGAACCTCTCAAAGCAGTTCGGTCCTGGGCCCAGATTTGCCCACTTCTGCTGATGAGTTAGACAGATGTGGCCTGCAGGTGAGAAAATGCTGGAAAGTTGCTCACCCAAAGCAACACAATTTCCTCTGCACAAGGTTTGAGGTGGATTAAAAGTCACCAGAGCTCTTAGTGAACATGGATTGGGATGTTCTTAGCTAGTTTGGGGATACGGTTTTTATCAAGGGGTCAGGTTTGGAGATCAAAGTCAAACTAAGGAACAGTACTAGAGTGGCTTCAAGTGAGCTTAAAACAAAATACAATAGGATTTGAATCTGAAATAGTCAAATTTTACTGAAACCATCTGACTCTTAATTTTCTAATGACATTTTAGCCATGTGTCAAACAGCAGTCAAGATAGGTTTCTTCCAACTTTAAAACAATAAGAAATCAACTGTAAAGATAGAGATCAGTAGCCCAATTCTAGCTGGGAATGCTGGTGAAGTTTTTCACTTCAGCTGCCTTTTTACCCTGGCTAAGCAATATTTCATTTTTTTTCTTTGTTTTGTTGCTTAGGGCAGTAGTATCCATTTTAATGCTCAGATAATTCAGAAATTAAACCACTTGGAATTGTGGTATGTATATAGCTTGTATAAAGGAGGTGTTTCAGGAAGAAAAAAATAGACTTTTAAATGAGAGAGTATTACCTAGAGCACGGTTTGTATAAGAATTTACAGTAAATTGTCTCCTGAATTGGACTTTGTAGAACACTGCATCTCCAGTCTGTCTGATGATGATGTAGCCTCTCTTATCAGGACACAGAACAGGACAAAAGTATACTGGTCAGCATTTTTCTTCTACGTATCTTCTGTAGTCATAAACAGCTCATAAAAACAGTGAAATAATTTCTTCAAAGAAGAAGTTACTATCACATAACAAAAGCTCTCAAAAATAGTCTTTTTTGTTTCACTTTATTCTTTCTTGGCTTTTGTATTTTGAAATATGGGATTTCGTTTTTGATGTGTGAGCTCTTCTATTTACACATGTATAATGTGTTGTGGCTGCAGGAAGAGTGGGGAAATAGGATCCCCTATTTGTGGAAAAGCTAGGATCAATCTATCCTTAAATTATATGATGATTTGTTTGAATGACTGATCTGATCACAACAGTGAGAAAACAATGGGATGTCAGATGAAAGTGTGTGTTACTGGGGACATGAAGACAAAGTTACCTATGAGAAAAAAAAAAAAAAAAAAAAGTTTATATATATATATATATTATGTCAGAGAAAGTATAACCCATATATGGGATGAATTGTATTAAGGTTGTTCTGAAAATATATGAGACTTGATTCCTCTCTCAAAATATTTTGATTAAATTTGGAGATTGACCTAAGAGGAACCTCCAGCAAAACACTTCTGAACTCAGCCCCTGGAGCTGAAACCTGGCATTGTCCATAGGTATGAATTTCATTTTCTGGAAATATTTCTGATCAATCCTGATTCTTTTGAGTAGAAGTTAAACCCACACTGAAATCATAAGGTGTAGATATAAAATCTAATAAATTGTGTTATTTTTCCCTTATTTTTGGCATGTATTTTTTCAGAGCACTTTAGCCTTGGATGAACTGTATCCAGACAATCGAAATTGGGAAGTCAGGAAATTCAGAGACTATTAAGAAAAAGAGGCTGAGGGGAAAAAAGCATACGAGTAGTCTTGATGACAAGGAACAAATCTCATTAAGAAGAAACCCACATGAGGAAAACCAGTTTTTACTTTGCTGTTTTAATGGACAAAGTCAGCAATATGAAGCAACCAGGTCATCCATCTATTCCTGCAGGAAAACCACTGGAGCCTTCAATATCATAGTGTCAGCTGCTTTTCTATAGCCTGACCTCATGAGCAAAGCAGCGTGAACTCTGTTAAAAAAGATTCCTTTGGGTTCAGTAAGACTGCCTCTTGTTTTTAAGTTTTCTGTATGTGTATGTGGGTATTGTGACACCTGCAGTCTGATAGAAATGTTATTGCTCTAGCTATGCAAACTAATTTAGGCATCCTGGCTTTTTTTAGTCATGCTTAAGTGGCTGATTTTAGCCTTTGAAAACAGGAAGTAAGTGCTATAATTTTAAAGAAATAATCTGGCAATCAACCCATTAAGAACAAGAAATCAAGGGTGTTTTTTTCTTTTTTTTTATTTTTCTTTTTTTTCTTTTTTTTGAGTCATGAGCTTAAAATTGGAAGCACTCAAACAAAACTTTCCTTAACTAACCCCTGACTCTACTTAGTGCAGTAAGGAAGTGAAGGAGGAGCATGACTTAAATGGACTGAACCAGAAAATAATAAAAGAAAAACGATGCTATTCTCTGGAGAAAAGAGTGTCATGATGAAAAATCAGTTTATTCTCATTTAGAATAAATTGTGAAAGAAAGCACAAGAAGATAATTTTCAAAGGAACTGCTCTCATAAAAAATTCCCTTTCCCAGAATCTTTGAAGCAAATTTGTAACAGAAAAGTCAAGTTCAGAGGTGTTTGGAAAAGAAGCAATTAGATTTACCTAAAAGTGTTTTGGTCACATTTTGTTTTCCCTCATTTTATTTATTTATTTTGATTAAAAACCAACACACAGTCAGTTGCAGACAAATCTCAGTTGTTAAGTCAAACTTGGGAAATGACAGTAGCCAGCCAGGGGAACACTGAACTGAAAGACTCACTCACCCTTCACAGTGCCCCAGAGCTCTGCTTCTAAAGCCTGTAAGTCCAACACAACTGTAACTGAAGGATCAGTGGGAACCAGAGATGCACAGCTAAAGAACAGTTTTGGTGCTAGGTGTTAGAAGACAAAACCAAGTTCAGGCAAATCTCACTCCTGAGAAACCGAACTCCCATTTTTTGAGAGCTGAGATGACAGACATATGCAGGCAGCTATGTAAATCTATGACTTGGCTTGTCAACGATGACATTAGGCAGAGTTCCCAGGATCCCAGTGGAGGGATACTGCCATGCCCTTTTGTGCTTTGGACTGGGAGAACCCAATATGACTCCTATAACTGGTATTTTTGAATTTGGGTTTGCTTTACAGCTTATTTGCGAAGACAAAGGACAGATTACTCGAAGCTCCTACCTACATTCTGCAGTTGCTCACCTGACCCAGTGTATTTTTGCACACAGTGTCCCCTCAGTAGTGTTTGCCAATCTTTTTGTCCTATGCCACTGATATAAGAACAAAACACATGACAATGGGCCTAATCCTAAAACAGTGAATATTTCCCCTCCCCATTCTGGATGTTTACAACCATTTTTTTGCTGTCAAAACAATATTCTTAGAAACCAGTGACTGTGCTGGGGTATTTCAGCCTAAGCATGTGGCTAGATATATAGAGAAACACTCAGAAAACAACTTTCTTAAACAAATAAACAGCCCCACTCTTGAACTTTAGGTTCACAGTGATCTCTGTCATCATAAATCACATTCAATGTTTGACTTAGCAGCCTAAAAGGAGGGGGGCTGGAGGAGGGAGCAGAAAAAAAAAATATAACCCTCTGTTCAAACAAACTGAGAAGTTCTTCCTTAAACATGGAGCATATCAAGGGACTGATACAGTTTTGGGGAGCGCTGATCTTGTGAGGAGACAGACCTGGTGTCTTTGGCAGAAGCATTACCACAGGAGCATGGAAAACATTCATAGGTTCTTGCTAAAGGCCCCAGAATCCCTCCAGAGAAGAATCCACAAACCATCATGATGTCTCTGGTTCTGTATTAGCTGTTCAGAGTCTATTTTCATTTATCAAACAATCAAAACACAATCAGCTCCCAAGAAAGACAGTTTCTGTATTAAGATATAGAAAGGTTCAGGGAACAGGATCATTTCAGAAGGCCTTCAAGGGAGGTTGGATAAGGAGCTTACAAGTTATAAGTTCTCTTATTTCTCCTAAAATGAGTCATCTATGGTGACAAATCCAACCAGAAAAGCTAAGGTAGTCTCTGTTGTCAACATATATTATTCTCTTTATTCTCCCATGGCACCAGATTGTTCTAGATTTATATAAACATTAATGGAGTCAATCACATGATCTTCTTTGGGAATGGTGAGGAAGAGAAAATGGCAAGTGGGAAAAGAGGCAGGGGCAAGAAAAACTGATTATTGCTGTTAGCAAACCTTTATTTTTTTTTTTATTTTTTTTTTTCCTCATTGTCAAATGGTGCTGTTTAGCTGATGAAAAACAGCTGGGCCCTTGAACATTTGAGGAAGCAATAAGGTCCACCCACATGCTGAAGTCTAACATGAAGCAAAGGTGTTAATTACTGTCTTGTAGGGAGAAAGAAAGAAAAAAAAAAAAAAAAAAAAAACACTCCACCTGTACACTATAACTTCTGAACCTTCATTTTCCCAGGAACAGGAAAACTATAATTTAAACAACCTGTCCCATTCATTGTTCTTTTATGGGGGAAAATTTGAATTTTAAGGCAGATTATGACCCTGAGTGACAGAAAGAGCCATGCAACCAGTTTTGCACATTGAACTGATTTAAGAATCAAACAGCTTCTAGACAGAGAGATTAGCTGACACTTAGTGTGGGACTGGCCCTCATTATACCCTCAACCTGGACAAAAATAGATCCTGAAAATATTCAGTATGCTGCAAACAAAATCACCAGAGTCTCCAGCATCAGCAGATGGGCCTGATTCCCAGCTGCTGTGGGTCAGCCATGGATTCTGGTGTCAGGTTGTGGCCTTTTATATCTGATAACTTGCTGCTGCTGATTCTGCTCATTCTGCTGCTGATGTGTAAGGGTTGACCTGTTTGCTTTATCTCACAGTGTCCAAACATATGCTTGCAGGGGAAGCTACAGAAGCCATGGAGGTGGAGTGCTTCCCTCTCCATCCTTACTGTTAAATCCCATGGCATCCCACATGATGTTTCCAATGATACTAAGGTACTGTGATTAAACAGTGAGTGAAATGATGGGCTGTTGGCTCCCCTCACATTGCCTTCCTCACCCTGGCTTCCTTCCACACTGTCCTATTTCCTTTCCTCAACTACCTTCTCTTGCCTTCCTTGAACTTTGTTTCAAGACAGATTTCCACCACTAATCCTTCATCTTTTTTTTTTTTTTTTATTCTCAGAACTCCCTACACCACAGGGATGTAGGTCTGGCTGTAACAGGGATGTAGGTGAAGGCATGGGGCCAAATGGCTGTGGATACAGCTCTGCCTCTGTGATAATGCTGGGAGGAAAGGTGAGATTACCTCTGGCCAGTGAGCAGTCAGCGACACCACAGCATCTTGCTCCTGCTTCTGACACGCTTTCACTCAGCAGCTCTATGTGGTGGGGAAAACAGCAGAGAAAACTTCTTCATAGGACGTGTCTGTCCAAAATCAGCAGAGCAGAGCTCTCCCTGTCAGTTTGCACCGAGCTTCCTGTTTTGATGCATGGTTCTCTGATTGCTACTTAATCCAAGTTTGGCTCTAAAAGATTACAAAATACATTTTTGGCAACAGCTTTCTGAGATTCCTAGCAAACAAAACTTTTGGGGGAAGATGTTGAATTCTAATAGAACTCTTTAGGAGAAATGTTTTTTAACTACAGCTACTCTGAGCACTACTGCATTTAAGCACTCTTGTTGCATGTAAATGCATGTGAGATATAACTGATACACGTTTTTTCTAGAAATTATTTATTAGTACTGTTGCTACCAAAAAGACTACCACCCTATGGGGCCATGTGACCCCTGACAAGATTAGACATGAGGCCCAAGCTGAAAGAGCAGAGGTCTTGAATTTGGTTCAGAGGATTGTGTCCTTTCACAGCTGAAACTGCAATAGTAGGAGACTTGAAAGTAACAAGTACCATCAAATAATCTCTCAGGTACTATTAACTTAGATTCTAAAATGCAATATTTTAAGCTGAAGGGATGTTACAGAACAGATCTCTTCAGGGTCTTCTGTATGCAGGCATGAAACTAGAAGAAAATTTAAGATTTTCAGGAAGTATCCAAATTAAAAATTAATTTATGTGACACAATCCTAATAATTTGGGGAATATGAAAATATACAGTATTAGAACACTACCTCAGCATTTCTGGTTGCACTGGAAATTTTATCTAGCTGGTATTATTTTTAGCTTGAAGGTTGTATTTTTTTCCTTAATATATTTTTTGTTTTTTAAAGAGGTGTGCCATATAGTAGAAGTCTCTTTGATGCTCCTGAATGTGTGGATAAGATCATTCTGCAAAATGAATGGACGAACCAGCAATGGACATGCTCTGGACCCAGCATACAATTTTCCTGGCATATATGCACAGAAAGATCACACTAGGCATTAAATGGATTCAAGATCAGTAGCTTCTTCATTTCATAGGCTTGCAAAGTACATGGTATATTCTGCGTATTGCTGTAATCCAAGTAAGGGATGCTTTTTAATCAATTACCAAGATCTCAGCAGATTTCTCAGAAACATAGCAGTGACAAACAGACCTTTGGTTACAGTTACTCTATTAAAAGTTTTGGAAAGGGAAGGTTTAATGTCCTGGCTTCCTCATGCTCCAAATAATGTTTAGGGCATATAGTAAAAAAAAATCTAACCACCCATACATATGATTCTTATTTTAGTTCAGTCAAATATTGAAAAAAAAATGCTGGTACATCATATTTTGTTAATTTTCACTTTTCACTCAAATTGTTTCTTTGTAGTACACTCTACTAGGTTAGCTCTAGTAAAAATATGGTCACATAACCATATCAATTTTCTTAGAAATCAAGAAACATCCCACCTAGATATCCACAGGCAATTTTTTTTTTGTTTTTATTTTTCTGTTTGTTAAGAAAAAATCAGACTACTGATTCCTGCAAAGGCATAAGGCACAAAACTGAAATAAAACAGGAATAAGTTAGCAAAGGTTTGGATAAATTTCAGTTGTAAAATTTTTGTACCTAATGCACTGAGATGCTAGACCATGTAAGACTGTGATGCACAAAACTTAAAACACGTCATAGACTGACTAATTAAATCTTGGAACCACTGATAGGTATCATTGGAAAGATGTCTCTGAGGTGAAACAAAAGAGACTTGGAAGGAACTACCACAGTGTCCATCTTTAAAAAGGAGTTAGAAAAGGAACAAAGAAATTTTTACACTACCGCTCCAGGTTGCCAGAGAAATGTTAGAACAAATAATCAACAAACCATCTGTAAATACCTAGAAAATAAACAACACGATAAGCACAAGCCAGTTTACATTTGCCAGAACAAACTGTGCTAAACCAAAGTAATTCCTACAACCACATAACAGAACTTGTGGATAAAGAAGTCATAGTTGTTATATAGCTCATCTTTAGAAACGTACCAGACAGTATGACATGATGTGCTCCAGATAAAATTGTGCAGTGTGGACTAGGTGAAAGGAAAATACAATTCTCTTTTCAGAATGGACCAATCAATGGCTAAAGGGTCTTTCCTACATTAAGTATAACTCAGTATTTTCATTAATAATTCAGGAAGAAAAAAATATATTTATCAAATATCTAAAACAAGGCATTTTCCAAATTTGATGAGTGAACTGGACTCTTAATGTACTAAAGGACAGAAAAGATCCTCCTACACTGGTGTTAACAATCAGAAAGCTGTAGGACGCTGCTCACAAAGGTAAGGACTATATACACAGGAATAAACTGCTGCATGAACAGGTAGAGAGAGAACTGGTACCAAAGAAGTATTTAGGTTGAAGTGAAGCTAGGGGTTATGAAGTGAATCACAGGGTGAACAATATCGTAATATTGTTCAAACAACAACAACAAAAAAATATTGCTTGAAAAACACTGTCTGCAAGAAATAAGATTCTCCTTTTTCCCTGTTAAGAGCCTGCAGAGCCTCAACTACAGTATTTTGGGAAAAATGTTGAGCATTGAATTCTCCACAGAATTACAGATTAAAGGTCTAGATAATATGCCTTAGCGACTGAAAGATTTGAGGTTGTTTGGTTACTAAAGAGAGAATGGAAAGAATATGCTAAACGTCTTAAAATGTATCAAGGAAGGCTGCAAAGAGAAAGAAGGTTTTCTATGCCCTTGGTCTATAGGACAAGATTAATGGAAAGATTTAAATCTGACATTAGCAAAGGCTTCCTAATAGTATCAACAGTGATGCGCTGGAGTAAACACTTGATAAGGCTGTGGACTGTTTATCATAAGAAGCTTTCATAAATGATCAGAAAAATATGTGTGAGATATGATACTGATGTGATTGATACTGTCCTTCCTTATCCATTTATATTGAGGTCCTCTTTATGCCTGTGATTCTATGAAACCACAGTCCACAGAAAACTAGCAACCACTGTCCTGGTCTCTAGACCCCTATGAAACAGTGCATCTCTGTAATACAGTCCTCAAATAAAAGCTTAATGGTAAGGGCAGACACTGGTCCACAAAAATATGAGGTTTGGAAGAGGTCTGTTAGCTCAAAAAGCTTGGAGATATTGGCACTGGCCTTCCCTTGAAGTCTGAACTCATTTTACATTCTACCTTTGTTCAGCCAGAATCTCACTGAAATACAAGGGAAAAAAAAAAAAAAAAAAAAAAAAAAAAAAAAAAAAAA
>NC_048894.1:115539288-115547356 GCF_011077185.1 Oxyura jamaicensis | reverse complement strand
TTTTTTTTTTTTTTCCTTTTTCACACAACTAAGGTGGAGTAACTTTAACCACCCAAGATGTATAATTATCACCCTGAAAGGCACTGCCTGGAACATATTATTGCTGTCATGAAATGGAATTTATACACAGTAAGGAAACAGCCCCACAGATTTACTGGACATTATCGGCAGGGCTATGATACCATGGGCAGCCAATCTGACAACTCCAAGTGAGCTCAGCACTCACAAACCATTCCGTGCTTCTAAGTACTTATTACCAATAAAACAAATGTTATGACTGTGTATTTTTAGGTAGTCCAGCTGATTTTTCAGCCAGTCTGTTGTGCACCAAAGAGGTCTGTGTGGCATGGTGAGGCTAACTCAGAGAAGTTGAAGACAAGGCATTTTCTTACATGGCTTTGGTATTGCATTTCAGGAGCCACTTTACAGCAGCACTGCTGAAGCAGAAGGTTACACGTGGAACAAAAACATTACAATCATTTCTGCTGACAGAGAAAGAATCCTTACACTGCTTCGGCACTTATGGATGTCAAACTGCAGCTGTACTCAAAGAAAGGGAAAAAAACTACTGGATATTCCTGCCACAGCCCCAACCACAGCAAGCCCCAACAGGCAGGCAGAAGTTATGAGTGTCTCTGTAACACTTACATGGGTCCGATGGAGGCACTCTGAGAAATAACTCAGAAAGGCTCCAGCTCACTAGCACCAGACAGACCTCACTACGCATTAGGATCTGGCTAGGTTTTAGAGCCATGACACATTTTGGCAGGTTGGCATCCAGCAGTTCAAATGCACCTGCTTACAATTAGTTACAAGAAATTCCATATAAAATACCTCATTGCTTGGATCAGGGTACCTCGTCCACATATTCATATTTTAACCCTTTCAGTTTTCTAGCTTTATTAAAGGTTATCCACAGAGGTTTCCTTTAACTTTGCTTGACCTTTTCTTTGTCAGGGTTTCCCTTTTAAGAGTTCATTTAAGGACCTGATAATGAGGACAAAAGAAAGAAGCACACTAGCAGCAGTGCAGGACACTGAACTGGACTGTCTGAGGACAATTACAAAGAACATAGCCAACCGAATATTCTTTGCAATTCTGAGCAGAAATGGATTAACTCCTAATATGGAGTTAATGCTCTTCCAAAACATACAATAGCATTTCCTCATACTGCTAATTATGACAATAAAAAACTGCATTTGGAGAGGAAATGAAGAAACACCAAAATCACCTGGTCACCCGATACACATGTGTTACTGAGCTATAAAATTCCAGTTTTGGAGATGGCTAACATGTTTTGCTGTTACACGGATATTTTTAGTGCCTCACACTGTGACAATATGAAGAGTGACAGAATGCTTACTTTACATACTGTTGTGAGGAATAGAGATTTTTACTGGGACAAAATAATGAGCAATCAAATAAGCATGTTCTAATTGTAGCTAATAAATAGTCACAAAATCCTGTTCAGTCCAACAGCCTGGGGCAAAAATTTCTTTATTTCAGGAAAATAAGAAGTAAATTAATTTGGGATAGGATGCACCTGGAGGAAGTTTAGATCTAATTGTTGGCCCAAACTAAATGTGAAGGATGTCTGGATCCAGTTGCATATTCATATTCCATCTTCTATCTCTATAATGTGATGGAATGGGAAAAGCCAAACTCCAGATCCAAGGATGCAGAATATTTCAAGGATTAATATAAACCCTTTCTTTGTTGAAACATAGGAGATCCTAGTGTTCAACAAGGCATAAAGTGGATGCAAACATAAGCATCTGAAATTTAACTCTCTTCATTCATGTTCTACTTCATTTGACACCACTAACTCACATTCCCAATTTCATTATGGAAAATGGAAGGAAAGTAATGCTCAATGATATTGCAGCCTTATAGCAGCAAAAGATATAGAATAAAGATTGAGTACTACAAGCAGCCTTTCAAAAAAAAAAAAAAAAAAAAAAAAAACTATATCTTGATTAGCAATGGGTAGGGAAATTCATTATCACAAAAGCATTTGTTCTGCTCATCTCCCAGTTATGTCAACTCTTTCTTGTAAAATCATGAAATTAACCCCAAATTATATTGTGGCTTTTTTTTTTTTTTTTTTTTTGAATCATTATGGTCAAAATAATATGGTGTGTTTATCCTCCCCTACTCTAGCTGGCAACTCTCCTGCTTCCTTTCTCTAACCAGAGGGGAAGGTGAGAGGCTGCTTTGCATTGTCTGGCAGGGGACGTTTGTCTCTTGGGAGAGAAAATGCCTTCCTACAGACTACAAAAAAGTCTTGGTAGACAGGATATAAAGCACACTCCATGTAAACTTCATTTTGATGTAATTAAGTGAGACTCGCGAGGCACATCACTTTATGTGTTACTAAGTTTGCTCTGGCATACTCCAAGGACCTAAGCCCATCTGGGGCCAGATAGCAAGGAAAAGGCTGAAGACTGCAGACTTCCGAGTGCAAAACCACCTGGTAGATTTTGGATGTTTAAACCAAATTGTCCCATGTAAAGGGCACAGACTGTTTTAGGCTATACAGATCTCAATGGTACCAGTGTTCGAGAAGCTGATATACTTAAAGAAGTATTGATAGAACTGTAGAGTAACATTTAAGGGGGACTGAAAAGGACAAAGGCTGATCCCTTTCAGTTTAATACAGTTAGAAATAGAGTTAATCCAGAAAACATGACACTTCAGAAAATTTTCAATCTAGGATTAAAAAGAAAAAAAAATAAAAAAGATGAAGAAAGAAAAAAAAATCAACATTGCATTGTACCAGAGGAAAGGAAATGCAGAACTGCTGTCTCCAGCTCTAAATCCGTTCAACCTTGCATATTATCAAAGTAATACAACCAAACTATTTTTAATATCTAGTCCAAAAAAGCTTGATTCAGTTAGAACAAGTCAATATTCTCATCAAAGTCAGTCAGAGTTGTGGAGTTTGACAAAACGGGTGCAGGCTTCTGCCTTGAAATAATTTAGCTATGGAAAATACAGAGGACTTATCTTGTCACCACTCTCTTTGTGTGCTTCTGTCTCCTGTTTGGTAGTCAAGGTAAAGCAATTAAAAAAAAAAATAAAGGGAAAGGAAAGAGCAACAGAAAATCTCTGTGGTTTTATTAAAGACTTTAATGAACAGGGTTCAACAAACTGTTTGCTACACCAGCAAAGATTTATGCCAATGAAAGCCAACTTGGGTCTTCAATATAAATCAAATCCCCCTGTATTTAGCTGAGCTTAGAGGATTCAGTATCATAATCGCATGATTCTAATAGCTGAAAGGATGGAATCTATAACTTGTTTTTCTCTCCCTATAATTCTTGTTCACTTGACATAGTACCACTCCCTTCTTACATATCATTATTTCCCCAAAGCTTGAAATTCTAGTGAGAGTTGTAACAGCATCTCAATCCAACAGCTTTCTGATTGCTCCCTCTTTAAATAATGATTTCCCTGAGTTCTGTGCTTCCTTGACAGCTCTTTCTCATTACAGAGCTCTCCCTACTTCATTACTCAATATCCTACCTTATATTGTCCCTAAATGGAGAGATTTTCCCCCACTCCAATTCTCAGTAGGAGTCCATGACTCATTTTTATACTCTCTCCCCAGGAGCCATCAGTTTCCCAGGTGCATTTCATAAGAGAGAGCAAATGGTTCCTTAGGCAGAAAAATCTTTCAGGTGAATGCACATCAAGGCAGCAGACAAGCAGCATGTAGGAGTCAGGTTTACTTGCTTACCTTTCCCATTGTTTACTTATTCCCAAATCTAATTATCTTCACAGGCTGTATCACCAATTCCTCCAATTCCTCTCGTTTTTCACAGTTGGCCTCTGCTTTCCTATATTCTTTTCCCTCTTAATTTTAACATGCTTAGGAGAAGCAAATCACCCACAGAAATTCCTAGGGGAAAGTCCTGATGCAGCTATTAAGTACATAAAGAGGAGATTGTTTGCTCAGCTTATTAAGGGGGTAGAAATTGTGCCAAGTTATAAAGAGCAGGAGTGTTACTACTTGATTATGGACAGCTGCTTCACACTGTTATAAAAGTCAGTTTTGCTGAATATTTGAGTTATGGCCATATTTTCATGATGATTCTATAGATACTTGTGAAAAACTCCAAAGCAACAGCTTAACAAATGGTATTTACCATCTTTCTTTTTCCATAGGAGTCATTGTTATGCTGTTCTTATAGGTGCTTTCCTTATAGCAGCTGTGGTACATAAAGTGGGGATCAGAAGCTCCATTTTCTCACTTTAATTCTTCTTTTACTTGTGCTGTGGTGTCAACATTCTACCTTCCATGTCTGGTGGCTTCTCTGATCTCTTTCTCGCTGGTAGCAAGAACCTATCCATTCAATTCCTACTGTATCATAGAGGAATTTATTTTCAGTGGTGCCTGATTTCCTCTCATCTCTTTTTGTGGATCTTCCCAAAAACACTGTTTTCAGATCAACACGTGATGATTTTGTTTTCCCATCAAAATTACCTTGGTATTAGAAAAGAGAGATGGAGTTCCAACAGGAGCAAAAAGTCCTTGGGCAATTTCTTAGCTTGTAAAATCAAGTAAATGTATATGTCCACATTAAATTCTTACAGAAGCTGAATTCACAGGGGTACAAAGGGATGTGTACTACAAGCTAAGAAGGCAATGGTCTCTGTGATTCTATATGAAACCACTGGAAATATCACAAACTTCTCCAGGTCTCATGGATGGCTCCTGAAAAGTACTAGGCTTTGCAGAGGTGCTAAAGAGGAAAATGAAAGGAGGCTCTCCGTAAGAACAGCTGGAGAAAGAGAAAGCCTTTTGCTGCATCAGCGAGGCTGCGCTGGCTGCCTGCAGCCCTCTCCTAGGATCCCATGCAGGTGCCAGGTCACAGGCTGATGGCATGCGTGATGGATCACATGCTGCAGCCAGTGCTCGGCGGTGACCTCCAGGTGGAAACCCCACCGATGCCGGGGGTCCTGTGCGGCCTCCAGAGCACAGAGCGAAAGAAGATGGATGGGATGTGTCTCATCGGAGGTGTGAGGTATGCAGTATTCCCACAGACAAACGGACGTGCACAGGCCGTGCCGGTCTGTCAAAACCCAGGTCGAGCATGGCTTTTTTATTCTGCAGGTTCTGCCCTGCAGAAGATGTGTAGCAAGGCCTGGCATTGATGCCAGCTCCAGCCTGCTGACTATGAATGGCTTTGGTACATATTTATCCATTCCAGTCTGTCATGTATAAGAACAGACATTTTACATGCAACCTTTCCTAACAACATTTTTTTCTGTTATTATTATTCCACTTAAAATAATACTGCCATTAAAACACAAGTGAATTCACAGGCATAAAACTCCATTTAAATAGCATTATATTGACAGAACCTGACACAAAGCCTGGAAATTCAGAGTTATCGTTGGCATTCCCTGCTGAACTTGAGTCCCTGTGCCTTTTATTTTCCACATGAGCATTAGTGTCATTCTTAAGTGTAGATTTCCTGACTTTTTCAGCCTGTGTCACAACCTTCACTTTATTTAAACACAGAATTTTTCCTGCAAATACCCACTGAACAGGTCACCAGAATTACAGTGTCATTTTTCTGCTTCTAAAGTAAGATCTGGCATATAAACTGAGAAACAATTCAAATCTTGATCCAAAGGCCTAACTAACCTAGTCCTAAATTTTCTGGATTTATGAAAAAAACAACAACAACAAAAAAATATGGGCTGTGCATTTCCTTAAAAAGAAAAAAAAAAAAAAAAAAAAAAAGAAAAAAAAAATCTGCTTCTGTCCAGGACTGGAAGAAGAAATTCAAAAATAAGCAAAAGGTCCTCTCATATTGCCTTGCTCTGCTTTTGCAAAGGCAGGAAGTGCAGACAGTTCATTCACAGTCATATATCTGAGCAAATGCTGTTTATCAGATAACCCCCCGGAAGAGCTGCCAGGGCTTCCATCAGTGTGCTGAATTCTTGGCCATGCTGAGCTAGCTCAGCAATTACAGCTCCTGGCGCACAAAAGGGGAGATGGAGAGTCAATATGAGCTGTGGAGTAATTTGTATAGGAAAAAAAAAAAAAAAAAAAAAAAAAAAAAGAAAAAAAAAAGAAAAATGAATCTTACAGTCAATATGCCATGCTCTCCCCTGCTGCTTGATAGGCATATCTTGTTCAGGTATATGGCAATATGTGTCCCTGGCATGCACCTAAGTGCTCGACTGGCAGCACAAAAAGTTTGATGTAAGCAGACCTATTTTAAGAGGTCAGGACTCAGCTTGCATGTTCACGCCTGTACACGTGCACACAGTGATATACACCTGATGGAGAGTGGCTGAAGGATCACAAAGATGATGCCAGCAAAGCACATACTGCTCCAGGAATGAAATTAATCCTCCAGCCCTATCTCTGAGGGATCTGGGGAACATTGTAATGAAGGTTCAGGCCAGAGGTTGGCAGTTTGGTCCTGGGAAGCCAAATCTGGATCACGAGTGTAATAGAAATCATCTGTTCACCAGCCCTATGACCTACTTCTAACACATCTGTAGTGTCTCCTCTTTAAAGCTCCCTAGTGCCAAATCCTCTAATTTTGACATTTGGTCTATATTCTACTGCTTAAAAGTACATGTGTACTGGGACCACTAAGCAGCACCTGCATGGGACTGAAGACATCAACAGGGCGTTGCCGCTTATAGCTTCACTGAGCCCTGTCCCAAGTCTGGCCCACAGCCCAGGGACTCAGGGATCAGCAGACACTGCCCAAACGCACAAGCTCCTCTCCATGTGCCAGCCAAGGGTCTGGCCCAGAGAGCTGGTGGGGACACAGGATGAGCTCAGAGGAGTAGCCAGTTCATCTCCTCTGCTGGTGGCCTTCCTGGGGTGGACAGCAGCCCTGCTGCCCTGCATCCTAACCTTCTCCTGCCTGGTGCAGCCTCCTGTGGCACACATGGGTTTTATGACTCTCACTGCAAGGGACAGAGATGGAGTAGAGAGACCCTAAGACTCCAGTCCATCTTTCCAGGGTTGGACCAGCAAGGTCAAAATCATCTTTCACTAACACTGCAGTGCAAATGCAGAGAAAAACTGTTCTCTTCAAATTACGCCAAATTCACATTAAGCCTTTTACCTACAAGTACCTAAATACATGAGTAACTTTGTTCACATGAGAATTCTCAAGCAGTTACATGTGAGTAGTCTTACCCAAACTTATAGAGGGGCAGAGTTTGGGCCTTTCTAGTATGTATATCAAGCATGCATACAGATTGCATTCACACAGGTTGTTTTTGTACAGATGGACACAAGCAAGCAACACCTCCTTACAGCAATTCTTTACCATGTTTGCTCACACTCTGTCATTACTGACAGACAACAGGGTTGATTTCTGTCTGTACTAAGGCCATTAAATTAAAATTGACGTTGTTCTGAGATGGTAAATTGTATTTTTTTAGGTTCAATCACTTAAATCAGATTTTTTTATTGCTAATTCCCAGCTTCTTAAAAAACACAACTCTAAAAGTGGTGGAAGACTGGGAAGATTACATCTTTCTTTGTCTCAGGCATAGCTTGGTATTTTAAAACAAAATACTAGATAAAGGCTATTTCTATCACTTACGCAATTTATAAAGCCCATATGAAAAACTACAGGATAGGGTCCAGTTCATATAATCCTCTTTAAGATATAAAACAAGACAAGTCCTTATCACATATTTTACATACAAGATCACCATATACTGTGGCTCACTTAAGGCTTGAGAGTAAAGCTGCAATGCTGAGATCAAAGCTGTACTCAAAAACATAATCTTCTTCTTTTAAGAAGAATCTGTAGATAACATAGTGTTTGCTGGGTATGCATAAACAACTGACTTCATGAAACCTAAGTATTTAACAGTCCTGAGATGATGTTGTTGTCTCATAAAGCTTGTTTTTGATAATTTGTTATTATAGCAGAAAGATAAACTAACACATCCTTAGACCTGGTCACTGAATCATCTATTTTCAGTTGAGAGTCATTTTGCTTTACACAAAGAACAATAATAAAATAAAATAAAATAAAATAAAATAAAATAAAATAAAATAAAATAAAATAAAATAAAA
>NC_048894.1:115537056-115539278 GCF_011077185.1 Oxyura jamaicensis | reverse complement strand
AATAAAATAAAATAAAATAAAATAAAATAAAATAAAATAAAATAAAAATGTGCTGAAAAGCCAAAAAGAGGCAAAAACACCCCAGATGAAGAACAGTGTATACTCAGACTTAGGCAATTCTTCAACACCCGCAGTACAGGCATCCTTAGGTTGGATTAACACATTCCAGAAGGCAAAGAGGACAAACACAGCTGACAACTGTGAAAAGTTCAAGAGAATTATGAAAAATAGCCAAAATCATGCATGTAGGTCATTTTTTGTGAGATCTCAAGACTTGCTTTGCTTCAGACAAAGACAAGGACCTTGGTGCATGACCTCCATCTATTTAATGAGGAAGCAGGTATCTGATTACCTCTGTGGAGATGGCCTGTTCTCCAGGTTGGTTAATATAGGATTTAATAACATTATTAACTTCATGGCTGTTAGTACTCAAGCACTAGAGCAGTCTTTTTTTTTTTTTTTTTTTTTTTTTTTTTTACCTGCTATGTCCCACTTTCCATTTTTTAAGCAGTTATAAAGGGGATAAGATTGCCATACAATTAGCTGCCAGTATTGCTTTTGCAGTATGACTATATAAGCATACATGGATTACAAACAAGACACTGAATTCCTTTCCTTGTGCCAAGATCTCAAAGACAGAGCAAGCAAGAAAACATAAAGTCATACCCCACCTTGATTTTCCAGGAGGGCAGCACATGATGCTGCGTAAGCTCTTCCCACCTTACACAAGGGCAGCTGGTGCTCACACACAGTGGGAAGAAACAGGTAGATTGTGACAGGGGTGAGCCTCCTTGCCTTGGAAATGCTGCCCTAAAATGACATGTTGAGGTTTGAACATTTGTAAGGGCAGTGAAGCTGCTGGCATGGAAGCAGATAATACTTGTCAGCTGAATTCAAGCCACCTGCAGAAACTGTGTGGAGTGAAGCCTGTGCACCCGTAGACCCAGCTGCCCCCAGCACCCACACCACCCTGGCTCTCGTCCCATGCCAGGCGACCCATTGGTACTTAGTGAGGGAGGCTCTAAGCCATAGGCCCTCAGCTGGAAAAAGTGGCAGAAGGTTTTTAATCTGCAGGATAGTCTTTTCCTAGATACATAATCTTGAAAAACCCAATTTCATGCTTTTGCAATTAGTAACCCACATGGAGAGCTTGTTCCTAAAATCACATCGGAAAGACTTAAGGACACAATGCATAAACATGCATGTTAGAACGTAGAGGCTGTACCCAAAAAGGTAAAAATACATATATATTTTTCTGAAATCCAGAAACTTTGACATCACATGTATGCATAAGAGATTAAGTGAAATGCCAAAAGTAACAGTTTCAACTGGATTTCATTACTCTGTGATGAGGTTGTTCTCTGTTATTTTTGGTATAGCTCTTAATGAGCTGAGCAACCATGCCAGTCTAATAAGCATTTGCTTAAAAATCTTTATTTAATTTAGAAAAAAAAAGTAACAAAAAAAAAATCATTCTGAAGAAGCAGTGACCAAAACGACTGGTTTACAAAGCAGAATGTTTCCTTTTGTATTCACATTCATGTGGATAACAGGGCTATGTTGGTGACCTCCCCAGCATTTCCTTTTTTTCCTTTTCTTTTTTTTCCCTGGATTTCTGTGAAGCATGAACTGTTCTTTTAATGGTCTGGAACTAGAAGTTTCAGGGGGTGGAGGTGAAGAAAATGGGAGAGAGGAAAAATAATTTCACACTTAATACCTGATAGGGTGGGTCATTTTTGCAGAATGGAATATGATATTTTTTTTAATTTCTTCACTGAGTAAAATACATTTGTCCCATGTTCCTTGCACCTCATTCAGCCATGAAAGTCTCCTTTCTTCACGTACACTGCAGAAAGACATCTTCACTTTGGAAAAGACTAAGTTAGACAAATAAGAAGGAGATTCTCCAAGCATGAAATTGCTTAACAAAAATGACATATTTCATAACAGAAATCAAAAAGACTTCTCCATGTCTCTGCATGAATTCTTTGCGTAAATGAGTGCCACATGTCAGGGTTTCTCATAGAGAAAGAGGATTTTTTCTTTTCGAATTTTACATATGGTACACAGTCTAAATCATATGGAGATAAAAACACAACCAAATCATGCACAATTTCATTATGTGAGCTGTTAGGACAGTAAGGTACCTGTTTATCAGAAGAAGTAAATTTAAAAAAAAAAAAAGAAGAAAGAAAGAAAGAAAGAAAGAAAGAAAGAAAGAA
>NC_048894.1:115346038-115536956 GCF_011077185.1 Oxyura jamaicensis | reverse complement strand
AAAAAAAAAAAAAGAAAGAAAGAAAGAAAGAAAGAAAGAAAGAAAGAAAGAAAGAAAGAAAGAAAGAAAGAAAGAAAGAAAGAAAGAAAGAAAGAAAGAAAGAAAGAAAGAAAAACCAGAAAATACACAATTTATAGCCAGTAGGCCCCAGTAGGCCCAGTATTTGCTTTCTCAATGAGATTATTGGTGGTAAGGTAGCATGTCATCTCATTAAATCATGATACGAGGTCCACTCCAGATGCTTTTCCACATGCTGTAAGTGACACTTTAATATCCATATAAACAATTTGCTTTCAGTGTCTCAAAAACTTTGTCATTCTCAAATTTGTGAAAGATTTTTTGATGTATCAATGGAATGATGCTACTTTGCAAATAGAGGCCTTGGCTGGAGGACATCAAGTGCAAAATATGGCAGGATTAGGTCCCAGGTCTCTGCTTATTTCCTTCAACTGCTCTTCACAGAGTCTTGAAAGTTCTTGGAGGACATGCATCCCTCATTTTAAAATAATTTAAAAGAATGGTAAAGGGTTTTGTTTTTTTTTTTTTTTTGAGAAGCAGGGATGTATAACTAAGAACATATCACCTTAAAATCCTCATTAATGGCATCAACAATTTTTCTCATATAAAACGAATTTTGATATTTCTTCAGAGCTTCCCATCCAAAAAGAAAACAAGCAAGCAAACAAACAAACAAACATGATTACCTCTTGTTTAATACAGTACTTTTTCTACTTATCCTGACTTTCAGTCTTCGAGGAATAGTTTGGCATGTGCTCAGGTGTCTGCTATAAATGGAGATTAATAAAGCTTATGTTTTAAAGGAGTTTAATAAAGTCCAGAACAAATTAAACCAGAAGTAGTGCAACAAAAAGCCTATTAATATTGCTACATCGGGGACCTCTTAAAGACACATAGCTTTGGTGTATTCCAAGATCCATCGCACAGAGTACCTTGAACAGGATGTGGGTTGAGAAGGTTTCACAATATGCCTGGTTCTCAGTAAATCAGTTGTTAACTTTGGGGATGGCTTTCAGTGAAATTGTCAAATGATTGTTGGTCTCAGTTTGATTTCTAAAGCATTTTATTCCCTAATTATATGTGTTTTTCAGGGCGTAAAATGACACACACTGGGTTTTGTTTAATCTGCTTCTACAGAGTCAGGTAGTAAGTTTAATTATTCTAATAATAACCCTCACCATTAGGAAATATTTCTTCCCCAATGTAGTATTTAGACACACTTGGACCATCCAAAATATTTCTTATTACCCTGAAAATATAATATTACTTTCAAGTTAGTAATTTGTTACTTTGAGAATCAAAGAATAGAATATAATGTAGAATTCAACCCTGGGATGAGAAAAAGAAGACAAGTAGTAATTCATCTAAGTTCATTTTAAATATCTACTAATACTTAGGACACTTCACTGAATTTGAGATGAATAACAATTAATGCTGAGCTAGTTAGCTGCTTAGTCTGCATTTTCAGAAATGTCAATACTGTTTCTAAATTTTAATTAAATTCCAAAAGAAAAATAAAATATTTTCTAATTATCAATAATCATTCACAGATATGAACAATCATGCAAAGTAAGCAAAGGCCAGTATGTTCATATCATATAATTAATTGACTAACAGCATAAAAGTATCCCACGTGTTAGTCAGCTGGCTATTTGCAATTCGTTATCTCAGGCTAAATCCAGAGATGAGTGTAAGTATAATGACTATACCTTTTGCCACAACTAACTTTTGGGTCCAGTGTTAACCAACCATGTGGGCAAATCTGAGTTGCCTGCTGTATGTCCCCTGGCTTCACGCAGGGATGTGGGCAGCACAGTGGACTCACAGGCCAGCAGACTTCTCCCCTCAACCCCAGTGCCAGTTAAAAGCACTGCATCAGGCTTCTGCATGAAACTGGTCTGTGGTTTATTGCACTAAGCACCCATGGTTTTTGCCTGTGTTCAACAGGCTTATGGTTTCTCTTAAATTAGAGCTGAAAGGAGCATTGACACGACCCATCTTATAGACAAGAAGAACCTGAGCAGCAGACCCTCTTCCTGGGTGCTAGGATACATGCTAAACTGAAGCATGACATCCTTCACTCCTCTTGAAGCTGAGACACTGGACAATCAAGCATACAAAATACATAAGTGCTGACGGAAGAGAAAAAGCAAGATATACAACAGACACGTAATAGATGTTCATCTCTTCTCCAGGATGTTCTTTTCAACTGTCCATTGATTTCTGTTGGATTTTTCATCCTCTGATGCTGGTAACCTCCCCTCAAAAACTCTTGACTAAACTCCCTCCTTCCGATCATTGCTACTGCTTGAATGAGAGAGACAAATAACTGACTCCAGATCATCCCCTCTTTGTTCCTCTCACATGGCCTGCTCATGCCCAGCTCTCTGCACAGCACCGTAACACATTGCTATGGGCCACATATGAACTACTAGAAAGCACATGACATATATGGAACTCGTTTTCTGTTAGTCAATTTTTTACCCAAATATCACATTGACAAGAAGAGTGTTCCTGGAAATATTCCTCCATGTGAAACTAAAGACCCTGTTTTGCCATGCTTTCTTCTCTCAGCAAAGAAAACTGTAGCACAAGAGAAAAGAGGTTGGAAGAGATGTGGAAGAGATGTTGAAAGATTATCTGAAGAGATAAATAAAATAAAATAAAATAAAATAAAATAAAATAAAATAAAATAAAATAAAATAAAATAAAATAAAATAAAAAATACTTTTCTCCCCAGCACAAGCTGAGCTGGAATCAATTTCATCTGAGATAATCCTGATAAGATGTGTGTGCAACCACACACATCTCCAGTAAAATATCTCCATCTTAACATCTTAAATATCTCCAGGATATCAATTCTGCAGCCTTCCTCAATGTTATATTTGAGAGCTGATTTATCTTTACAATTGGGAAGTTTTTCTGAAATTATTACTTAAATCACTCTAGAGTACAGTTTGTGCTATTCCCCTTTTAGATAATTTTATGTATTTAAATACTGTTACTGTGTCTCTCCTCAGTCTTATTTTCCAGTTAAACAACCTCAGTTTTTCTAGTCTTCCCCTTATCTCATATTTCCTAGCCTACTCTGGACCATTTTCAATTGTTTTATATCTTTCTTGGCATATAGAACCCAAAACCATCACAATTCTCCAGCCAACGCTTTGAGGAAAGATAGAGTGGAAGACTTCTTTCAAATAGGCCCACCAGAATTAATTTGACTCATCTCACAATATAGAGCAGATCTTGATGTGTAAGGCTGGCACACATCAAGCTCTTAGTATTTGCTCAACTCCATTTTCTTACAACTATGTTAGAAGATTCAGTACTTTTTGAAAATCAGAACCTTCAAGTGCATGTTAGCAGCATTATGTAGAATCAAATTGTCATTTACAACGAATATCCCTCACCAGCCAAAGGCTGATGTCAGCTCTTATATCTGATACTACTAATCATTAAATGCACTCCTATAATTTTTAGTTGGAAGATAAATTTCAGTCTTGATCCTGCAAACTCTGCATACACCACCTAAGCTATACTTATGCCTAGAATTAAGGGGGCTTTCTGCAATGGGATTAATTTCTGCTATGTAGAAAACCAGATAATGGTGTAAGGTGGAAAGGAAGACAGGAGTAACTTGGGGGTTCCCAGAAGCTGTGAAAAATTTTTACTTTGAATATTGTTTTAGCCAATAATAGTTCTCATAGGAAAAAAACATTCTCTCTTTGTCTAACACTTTCCAAAATGGAATAAAACCTTTAAATGCGCTAAAAGTTTTTCTACCATGGTATTCTACAAGGTTTTAAATTATAGGTTCCTGATTCTTCCATCCCTAAGCAGTAGCCAAATATAATAACATAGGGAATATAATGCCAGTTTAGCAGGTTTGGAAATAATGTATTTGTGTTTCTTAATACAGAGCACTTTCACATGCTCTCTTCTGTGTGACTTTCAAGAATGGTGATGTGGCAATGTATAGTTGGCACTGTATACTCCATGACAACGGTTAATTAGTAAATAAATGATCCCAGGCCCATTTCCACTGAGTTTCAGTCATAATAGCACGGTATGTAGGTTTAAGTTCCAAGCTGACTAATTTTAATAGTTATAAATGAAATGTTGCTTTACTTTGACGTACTCTTTCATTTCTTCCTTTGCTTTGGTAAATGTACAAGCAACAAATCCAGGATCCAGATAGAGTTCTGGTCTGTAATGTGGCAACAGCTAGTGAAACTTGGTGAGATGGTAAAGCAATTCATATGTTTACAAATTATTTCAGAGAAAAAAATTAAAGCTATTTATTCACAGAAGGTCTGAAGAGCCAGATGTCCCCCTGCCCCAGATGGTATTAAACCTATGCAGAGAAGACTTCTGTAAATCCTGACAACAATCACAAGAAAAGAGACTACAGGAGCTCACACAGTAAGTCATCATATGGTCATATTTTAGCAAGAATTTAAGCCTTCCTTTTTGACTTTGCCCTGAAGAAGAGTAGGACCACTCACACAGCTTGTTACAAATGGGAGGCAGTTCAACGAGTTACTGTCTTTCAGTAACAGCCAAGGGACCCCCAGTAAATGTACAATCATAGAATCACTTGGGTTGGAGAAGACCCTTAAGATCATCACATCCAAACACCAACCTAACACTACCAAATCCACCACTAAACCAAGCCCCTAACCATCACGTCCACATCTCTTAAATACATCCAGGCATAGGGACTCCACAACCTTCCTGGGAAGCCTATTCCAATGCCTAACCACCCTTTCCTTGAATTAATTCTTCCTGATATCTAATCTAAACCTCTTCCTGGTACAACTTGTGTCCATTGCCTCACACCCTAACACTTGTCACCTGAGAAAAGAGACCAACACTCACCTCACTGCGACATCCCATAGAAAGCAATGAGGTCTCCACTCAACCCCCTTTCTCCATACTAAATGCAACAGTAAGGGAGGATTCCACAGGCAGAATACACTGAAAAAGGGCATAAATTTTGGATGCTTGCAATGATGGCAAATGTATACTGTCACCCCACCCTACTTTAAACTCAGGAAGAAAGGCTCACCTGGAAACCTGTTATCAGAAGTCACCATTAGACTCCCTGTTCTGCTAAAAGTCCTCTGCATGACCTAGGTAAGCCATTAACATAAACCTTGCCCATCAGAACCCATCTGTTCCTCTTTCTCAGTCTCCCTCTGTTCTCTATGGGGGGACTATCTTCAGTACAATGATGATACAAGACTGTCTTGGGTACTATGTTAATACAAGCCTTCTATTTTAATATCATAAATGACAAAATCCCCTGCAGTTTATAAATGAAGGAAGCAGCCTTTTTTAAATTGCTAAGGATGCTATCTAGGTTAATTGAGCTTCATCAGAGATTCTGGGTCAAGATTTTCACATACTGAGGGAATTCATATGTCTCTTTCCTGTGTTATTTCTCTGGTCTATAATAAGGGAAAAATTAATGCTTCAGCCTGAGGTTACATCCATTAAAGTTAACAGCAAGTTACAAATCCCCTAAAAAGCAGGCTCAATTACTCTGTGTGCTCACCAAACCACTGTTTTGTCAGATCAATCTACTGAATGTTGCTACTCTCTTCTAAATAACAGAACATAATAATGAGACCAAATATTCTGCTGCTGTACATCAGCAAAACATCAAGGAACTCAATGAAGATTCATACCCACTGATTCAAAACACAGCAATTTCTACATGTATAAGTCTGGAGGTTGGCTGAAGAATAAGATCCCCTACATTCATACACAGAACTTCCATTGATGCCAGTGGGAAGGCCCAGGATAGTATAAATATTTTACACACATGCTGGTATATCCTGTGTTTGTAGAAGGAAATGTTTATTTAATTTAAAGTAAATGCATGTAGTGGGTCACATCCTCAACCTGACTACACTGACTTCTCTGCCAGAGCCAGGTCATCTTCTGATGCTGAAAGACTGAACAACTTTTTGGTTGCTAAATTCCACAGAGAAGCTTGAGGGTATTTTAAGATTTGTAATGTATAAAAATAGTTCTACCTTTTTATGTATTCTCTAAGAACTGCTGCCATGGAATGTTACAAAATTCTAAAGGGACTGAATTACTATAATATGTTCTCAACAGAATATTTATCAGTTCAAGGAAAGACAATAGCATAGGCACTTCTGCAGTCTGCTTAACATGAAAAAGGTCAGATGAATAAATCTAAGTGTGGTGGGATTTTTTAGTATATTTTGTCATTTTTAAGGTGCTATTTCATTGAAAAGGTGCAATAAGCACAAGCCAGAGGTTGAAAACCAACAATAAAATAATAATAATAAAAAAAAAAATAGCCAAACTTTCCTGATCTTCACTGAATCAAAAATCAGACCTAATTCACATGATATGTTTTATATCTTCAATGGCCAAAATCTCCTTCTCTTGAGCTGATTTCAAATATGTTTGCTACATACGGCTTACTTAACTCTAGCTATATTACATCAATTTTCTAGCAAGAAACATTTTCACAAAGACCAGTAGGCTGACATCTACATTCCATCCAGGGGACCCTTTAACTAGGAGTCCAAGTTTAAGGTCAACTTTTGGACTTCCAAGGATTTAGGCTTCAGCTGTCAGGCTGGAGACACTTGCTTTGACCAATAAAGGGATGCCTCTATTATTCAAAGTCCATCCTACCAGCCTATTCATTTTCAACTATTTAATCAAATGTTTTTGTTTTAACCAGTATTTCAAACTTCCAGTGGGTTTGTATGGCTGAAGGCTAATTTTATACAAACGGTGAAATGTACAGATAAAATAGTAATAATATCAGATCTAAACATTTTAGATAATATTGCTGGCACTGGTGACTCATTTGTAAATGAAAGAAAAGATGGGGAGGACTCAAAATGGGGATTGTGGCCATGGGTAATACTTATAGTCATACTCTATTGGTAGCTTTCACACTATATTTTGTCTCAGTCTGTGCAGTATAGACCAGTTTATCTATGCAGTGCCATAGTGCTTTATTCTTCAGATAGTGCCACTTCATGTAATAATACTTCAATTGTAAAAAAATCTGGTCCAAGATTGTTGGATTGTTGATACAGCAAGAGAAAAACTTGGACAAATGCAGTTTACCTACTTCTCATTTGGGCAAGAGAGAACCACTCAATCCAGCATGGACCACCACACCGGTAACTTTACTCACTTTTCTAGGTATCCCAACAGCACTGATCCAAACTATGCAACAAGTTATCCTGAAATCAGGGAAAAATAAATAAATAAATAAAATAAATAAATAAATAAATAAATAAATAACAGCTTCTGCATTGCATCTCTGTAGCATGGCTGTTTTCCCAGCAGATTTTGCTGCACTGTGTTGAGGAAGATTTGGCTAGAAATGCCACAGTGGTGTAGGGCCAAACCGTTAAGAGGTGTGACTACTTGTGCAATGAATCAGTGAGTAGAAGTGTGTCCTATGCAGCCAGCCACTGTCCTTGCTACCTGGGTGTACTGGTAACCATCATTAGTTTAGCAGCCTTAATCTGATGCACCAGCCCAGCACGAAGTCTTAGGACTGGAAGAGTTCAGAGGTGTTTTTCCTCTCCCCTTCAAATCGCATGATGAGCAGATCAGCCAGACCCCGAGAGCTGACATTATGTGCACATTTACTCAATCTATTTTGTATTTTTAACTTCCCAAGTCCCTCCACCCTACCCCTGAGAAATGTTGCTATTAACAGGATTTATGAAGAGATTCAGGTGCCAAAGCCACTCAGCAATTCAGACATCTTGCTGATGCACTCAAGCTCTCAACACCTCTAAAAGAAACACACAAAAAAGTACGATTTCAAAATCTGCACCCCTAGTCTTGGAAATAAATAAAATGCAATAGAGAAAGTCTAGTGTAAAAGCAAAAGAGACGTGAGGAACAGAATAAGTAATGGAGCGCTGAACTCCCTTCAGATGAGTTACAGAACTTTGGAAAAGAGGAGAGGGATGTGGTCATACAGACATCCGAGGAGAGTTAAGCTCCACACCCAGGACTGAAAGGGCCTGTCACCTACAGATCACGCATGAGTACAAATACAAGCAGGGATGAATAAGCATTAAGAAGAAATTTGTGTGACTTTTAAAGTAGGCACTTTAAAAAAGCATAAAGAGTTCATGATCAGACAAATGCTTTATAGGGAGTGATCTAGTTTATCAGCTGAGTATATTCTGATTTACCCCTAAATTCCCTGAAATAATACTGTGTTAAAAAAAAAAAAAAAAAAAAAATCTGCTACATGTACAGTAGAATTATAATTCCTGATGCCCAGTTTCAGTGTTCCTACACTAAGACTTGAGTTGTCTTGTGTAGAATATTATGAATTCAGGACATGGCAGGTCAAAGTACATGGGGTGCCTTGATAAATTATCAAGACAGTGGAGTACAAAACATGGCAAAGGGAAGATGTGTCTGAGCTTTCCCAACATATACATCTGCAGCAACAGTAACCTTGTACAACCGTAATTAGGATCCACATCAGTTTACTGAGATGACACGTGAACATGTAAAAGAGCAGCTTGATCCAGAACGGATCCTGCCACGACCTCCACCTGAACTAAACCCAGGCAGAACAAGAGCCTAGAGTCTGAGCTCCTGACATAACAGCTGAATTATGGTTTAAACATCAAACTCCTCCTCTGCAGGTACAGACAACTGGTCTCCCAACATACCTGTAACAGTTTAACATCCATGAATTTCACACAGACATTTAAAAGCACTGAAACATGCTGGCCTCTCTCCACCCCTTGAAAAATAGTTCTGAGCACCTGAACCTTACTTACAGTATTGAGACATGAGGGAGGAAAGAGAAACATGTGTCTAAAGCTGGGAGAGGTTTTAGTTTCACAGTTGGGAATAAATTCTCTTTTTCAGTGTTAGGGGAGCACGTGCCTATATAACAAAAAGACACCCTTCAGAATGGAAAAATAGATGGAAAGTAGCTCAGGAAACACATGCAAAAGTCCTCATTACATCTTTCTGAAGACCCGCTCTGGCTCTCTGAAGATTGCCTGTGCTAGTGACCATTTGCCCATGGCTGACCTCGGCAGTGGCTAGTAGGGAGAGAGGAGAACAGAAGAGCCATTTTTTCTGGCTTGTCACACAGCCACCATCCCAGCACTCTGTGAATGTGTCCTGTGACAGGAACCCAGGAGGAACAAGGACCCTGGGGACATCCTGCACTGACCGACCAAGCCCAGCAGATGTACCAGCTGCAAACATCTCAGTAAGTCCCCATGGGACAGAGGCTCTGAGCCAAACAAAATATGTACCCTCTTACCCCCATTAATGCTCTCCCTCACTGCCACTTCCTCACTCTCCGCAGTCTTGGTGAAACCCCTCTGCAGGCTGTGACAGCTGCAAGTGATCAGGGAGGGATGGGACAACGTTTCCCTGGGCAGCATTGGGTGCTGGCACTGAACAGGAGGCTGTCAGGACAAAGAAAAAAAAAAAAAAAAAAAAAAAAAAAGGAGTTTAGTCTCGTTTTATTGCCAGACCCATGGGAACTGCCCTGGGATCCTGCCTCCTTGCCTCCTTCCTCCCCCAGTATCTTGGCAGCCCCCTCTGTGCTGTCAGGCACAAGCAAGCCCTCCATTAGTCAGAGGAAAAACATTTAGGAGAACTTGTTATGGATTTATTCAGTATTGCTTGTAACCATATTTTGAAAGGCGAGATCAATGGCACTGTGTATATACCATTATTTTTTATACGGAACAGATTCATTTTCACAGTTGGCATGCAATTAAACACCAGAGTCATGAAGAAGCACAGTTTCTAAAGGCCAACACATTTCATGCTGGGAGAGCACTGTACAGTTACCCCCTAATTACATGCAATGCAGACCACAGCAAGGCACATACAGTGTGTGATAGTTTGATTAAAGCGAACACTGTGGCCAATAAACCAAATGCCTAAAACTGTAAATATTACCTAAGCTAAACATATGAAGAAAGAAATGCAGAAAGCAGAGCTGACAAGTCCTTGAACAATGTTTCAGCTTCTCATGGCTTGAAATCATTTTCTCATGTTGGGACTATTATTTGCTCCAAAGTGATTCTTATGTGAGGGCAAATTCACTGTAACCTTTCCCACACGCCTGCTCTGCAACATGTACGTGGCTTAAAGAGAAACTTCCATGCTCTGGAAAGCTCACAAGTGCACCGGAATTAGCCACGAATTTCCTTCACCTTTCTCATACCACTCTTCATTAGTCTCTGCAGAGGCGCTAATTACCCACACTAGCTGTGTCCAAAAACAAGCTGCTTTCCCTTGCAAGCTCATTTTCTCTCCGCAGCTGAGCTTTCACAGACAACTGTAAGCACAGCGGCTGCATTGCACCCATGAGGCTGCGTTTGCATAGTGGGACAACCCCATAGGGTTCTTGGCCCTTGCTCCACAGAGCTAGACACAAGCCAGTGACAACCCCAGCGCTGTCTAGCTTTAAGCACAGGGTTGTGCTTATGTGCCAGGTGGCCACTGCTGTACCTGACCAGCCTGGGGTACAGCAAAGGCAGCTCACATCTCTTGTGCCTGACACTTGTCCTGAGCAGAAGCAGAGGGGATTTCTCAAGGTCCCTATCTGCATATATATACATATATATATATAAATATAAATACACCCTTTTGGTATGTTGAACTCCATTCCTACAGGAGTGCACAGCCTGCCCCCTGTAGCACAGGTCGCATGGGATCTGTCATGACACACTCATCCATTCTCATACATTCTCTAGGACAACTTCCTACCATGGCTGTATACAGAAGATACATCACCTGTGCAATCTGCAGTGTGATTTCCTTTCACTTTTGCATAGAGTATGATGGTGATGGTGAAATGCTCTGTTTGGTCTCCCCCTCAGGACCCACACTTCAGTCTGACACAATCTGGCAGTGTGGCCTGGATGCTCCAGAACTTATGGAAATCTTCTGAAATGTCTTTCTTCTATTCTGAATTTATCCTTCCCAGCATAAACAGAGTCTTTCTAGCCCACCCCCCAACCTAAAACAGCTTCTTCCCTCCGGCTCCTTTGTCCAAGCTATATTTTATCAGGGGAGCCTCAGTTCTGGCACATTTTCTTCTGGGCTCAGCTGGCTGATGTCTTCCCATCCCATGCATTCCGCAGGTCAAAGGTATACCCCAAAATGTACTCACTCCCTCTAACCCAAGGGAAGCATTGGAAATTGTCAGATTCGAGGACAGCAGCTGGATCTGCAAAGACAGCCAAGACTGTAGAGTCCACATGATTAATTTCAGGGAGGTACTTATTGAAATCATGTTAGCTTTAGGAAAAGGGGGGGAAAGAGAGAGAGTTAGAAATTTGGGCTCAGGTTCATGGCAGTTGCAATTTTTATTGAAGTAGTTTGCCCATCCCTGGTGGATTTGTGATATCACAATCATTTCTGTGCTGGCAACAGCCTGCAATGTCAGAAGCACAGTTATGATTTCACTGCAGCATTAAGCCAGAGGAGAAACTGGATCATGAAGGCGCAAGCTCTGACCAGAGCACACATGGCTTAAGAGCTCACAAATGGGGTTTTGGTGAAGTAATTTCTTTTTCCTGAAATGCTGCTCCAGCCCAATTCCAGAATTAGAGCTCATGGCCACCTCCATTGTGCCTTCAGTGGTCTTGGGAAGAGGTGGCTGAAGGTGGATTGCCTTAGGGACAGTAAAACAGAAAGGAAATGTCTACACTCAGCCTTTAGACAACTTCATTGTAATCCTTCCATGTTAATGATTGAAACAATGGCATAAAATACAGCCCTCTCTATATCTGAGATTCCTGCTGCAGAACCTGACCTATGGTAAGGTCTTTTATGGGTTGAGAAATAAATAATCAAACCATCTATAAATGAGTGTATGTTTAAGAAGCATGGATGAAAGCAGTACAAGGCAGCGGAAAACTCATGGAAAAATGAGTGTCTCCTGCAATCAGTGTTCCATGAAGTAGGATCTCATGAGACAGCACATGCAAAATGGAAAGAGCTGGGTACTGCTGGAAATAGGGATTTTATTTCGGAATTCAAGAAATTGGTTTGCACTTAAAGAAACAAAACTCCTATGTAACCTGATGATGATGATGCATAAATTATCTGTGCCCTACAGACCACTTAAAAAACAAAACCTGCCTTCTTTCGGTTGATTTCACTTTTTCTGGTGCTGCAAACACAAGTGTCAACTTACTTGAAGCGGAAAAGGTGTTTAGTGGTCAGGAAACATGTTCTTTCTAGTGCACAGGGAATGCAACACTTAGGCAGAAGTAGAAAAAAAAAAAAGCTTCATGATTTATTATTGTGATTTTCAAACATGACAGTTGTTACTCTTTGTAAAAACATCACTTTCTTATATCATTGCAGAAAATGGCAAAGATCAAGGAAACAAAGCAAAGGTTTGCTATTTTGTAATAGCAAAGTATATTGAAAAATTTACTGGGGGGGGGTGGGGGGGATGAAGTGCTATATATCCATTGCTCTTTCTGAAAAGCTGAATGGAGGTGCTGTGCTTACACTATGGCCAAGTGAACCTCTTGCCATGGCTAACCTCTCAGCAGTTCCTTTATTATTGACACCATTGTGTGCCGTGACATGGACAGGCAGGTTCTGCTGCTGAAACATCTAGGGCCTCAGAGAATTGTTAATCAATGTTAGTAAGTGTTAATCAAACAGCAGTGGCAGGCAGCAGCTTGCTGTAGCTGTGACACACCTGAGCTGCAGCTCGGGATCTCCAGACCAAACCTTTGCACAGGACTTTCACAAGTAGAGTGCAGCTTAATCACAGAGGTAGCAGGGATCTTCCTCTAAATTAATGCAAAGTACAAAACACAGGATGGAACCCAACAGCTCGAGGTCTGGTACAGATATCTGCCAGAAGTTCTCAAGGTGAGAAGCCTTGGGCCAGGGGGCTGAAGCTGATGAATTCCCTCCCAGTTCTGTTTTTCTATCATTCTTCACTAGTATACAGGGAAATTCTTCCCCACCAGGTGCAGTCATGTACATGGTCTGAAGTGGCTACTTCTTAATATGCATATGCCAAGAAGCTTTGTGTTAACATCTTTAGGATTATGAAATGGTAATATAAAAGACAAATGCATACTTCAAAAGTTATACATGCTGTCAGTACCTTGGAGTACTGAAGAATTTTATCATGAAATTATAAAAAATGAACATATCCAATGATAAAAAAAAAAAAAAAAAAAAAACAGCTTTGATTTTGTGACAGTTACCTTCCACCATCTGAAGGAAAGTAACACAGTCGTGAACAAACCAATAAAACAGACACCATGCACCACAAGTTTTCTCTTCATTGTTTTTCACAAAGCTCACAGATTTCTTCTAAACGAACAGCAAATGTGACTTGACAGAGCCATATGTCTCAAACATCTTGCAAAAAGCAAAGCATTTTTATGGATGAAGTAGAAATAGAGTGGCTGAGGTCTCCTGGATGAAATTTGGGGGACATAATGTGAACCTTCAGGCCCAGCCTGAGAAGGCTACAATTCACAGTCACTTCAGTTTATTGAGATATATTCCATTTCATGGCTTAGTGTAAATGCCATTAGAGCAGCTGCTGAGTACAAAAGTAAGTTGACGTACCAGAGAAGTCTTAGTGTGAGAGAAAGATAGAAAAAACTTTTACATATATGTATATATATATATATATATATATATAGGTCATGTTTGCAATACATCAACAGTAGTTGCTCATCAAATCCCAGCTAATATTATTTGGGACCATGTCAGAGCTACTATAATAATACAAACATTTAGGCTGCATTGGGAGTACACTAAATACAAAATAAACTATTCCCAGTACAAAAGCAATGTGGGCAGTTTTCTGGCTGAATCAAAACTAACAAGAAAATAAGGAATTGAACCAAAAAACAGCAATGGATCTGGTTTAACAGCTGCACAGCAAATACATTTGTAACATAAAGTCACTGAGTACTTCAATCCATCCAACCTTCTCTGAATGTTTTTATGTCATGTAATGGTTAATTCTCACAAAACTACAAGAGTCAACTACAAACCTTTGTAAAACCATTCACAGTGACATGTACAAATGCAGCCTGACTTGAAAACAGCAAGAGGAGTTAATAACAGGGTAAGAGAGAAGGTGCAAAAGGCTCTGATCTCATATGAGCTGCTGAAATTTTTAATTCAAATTATATTTCACATATATATATATATGTGGTAGGAAGAACACAGGTGGTTTCTTGGACCCTGGTTGATCCAAGAAGCCAGGTGTTTCTGATAAGAGCAGCGTCCTTTTGTCCTCATAACATTTCACCCCTCCTGCTTCAATGCCTGGTTTTTCAATGAACATTTCCCTTGAAACCTGTCCCAAGGGTGCAGAGCAGTATGACCCCCCACAATAACAGCCATAAGGTAGCATGCAGATGGTTATTTCTCTTTCTACAGGGTACAACATTCCCAAACTCTGCTATCCCCTGTCCTCCTGAGGAAAAGTCAAAGCCTGCTGAATTCATGCGAGGCTCCCCATTTACTCGTTCTCAGGATGAAACTTCTAATAGTTAAAATATTAGAATAGATAGGAGAGAAGAAAAAGCTGGTTATATTTTTAAAAAGGGAAATGTGATAAAAGGCACACCCACAAAAGGCTGAAAACCAGAAAGCCTGCAAATCCTAGCTTCTTTCAGTGAACAAACACTTAGCCAAAGATAATCAAGGTCCTTTGATTGACTCTTCCTTGTACACAACCTTTGTTATCTCCTCCTGCTCTTGGGATGGCTTCTCTCTGCCCTTTCTTAGCAGCTGTTGCCACAGGCAAAATCAGCATCTTCTTCACCATTTGCAGGAAATTACGGTGTTAGACATCACTCCATTCACAAATCATGGCTCCACAATGACTGCAACGATGGGAAGCTTGAGTAGCCCAACTGGTTTTAATTTACATCAGGTAACTGGAATTGCACTTGTGCCAATGGGAACAGTACCTGGCCCAGAGAGCCAAGCCATAAACAGGTGGGGAGAAGTTTGGAGAGAGTTCATCACCAAGGATATGAGAAATGTGCACATGAAAACAGTTTAGTCAGCAATCAGTCACCTCTAATTTATTTTTTTAACCACAAGGGGTTTATCCAAGAGCCCTGCAGACTTTAATCTGTGTCCCTTGCACAATCCTGTCTCCTGCAGCATTAAAGGCAGGTGTATTCAGAGACGCGCACACAGGGATCGTTCCCAATCTCTGAATCACTGCGACGTCTCTGCCGCACCGCTGGCTCTCTGCTCTGCCACCTGCACACTCTCTGCTAGCTCAGAGAGCAGGCTGGCCAGCCGACAGTGCAAGTGCAGAAAATCAAAGCCAGGCAGACGATAGCGTGGGAGGCTGAGCGTGAATTGTTGCAGGGCTCTGACTAACGCTCCAGCAGGGAAGCGCGCAGGAAGCTGTGTAGAGCCAGGAAGGACACTGCCCCGGTGCTTCCTTTCTGCCACTTCAAAAATATCGACTAACAGACCTCTTTAAAAAAAAAAAAAAAAAAAAAAAAAAAAAGTGCTTTGGACAGATCCTGACGTTAGCTCTTGGCCTTTGCCTCATATTATCTTACTGAAAAATAGAAGGAAAGTACTGCAAGTAGTTAATAGCTTCTCTTAAACAGGATGCTGAGGATAGTGATTACAAGGCACTCTGTGGAAAGACTTTGAAACGTGCAAGCTGTGTATTCACAGTCTGGGCATGAATGCAGTTTGTACACATTCTGTGAACACAGAAAACAGTGTTTTCTTTTGCTCCCTTTCTAGCCTCTTGTCGTGTCCTGTCTTTCCACATATTTAAAAAAAAAATAAAAAAAAAATAAAACTTTGGCTACACTATACTGCAGTCATTTGTGTTGCCTTTAGTTTTGAAGTTCAAAGCTGCGTTATCAAAAAGTCAGAGCCATGGTGACATCTAGGTTTAAGACAGAGCCACTGAATCAATCTGTGACCTTGAGCAGGGCACTTGGGCTGCTGCTGCTTCAATTAGTCATGTCAGAAAAGTGGGTAAAAAGCAGCACCCTAGTGAAATACAGATGCTTCATCAGAGGTGAAGCTATCTTCCTTAAAAAACACACAGACATGCACGCACACATAAAGGTCTTGTACTTCCTTACCTCATTTCAGTAGCTGTTTTGGTAAAATTCTGCACAGCTTTGCATCTGTCCTAGTATCTGTGAATGTATATGTTTAAGGTCTGTGGCTGTACAAAGGCATGTCTGATTCACAGCTGAAAACTCTCCCTGATAAAAGTCAGCTTTATGCAAAGCACCATCATAAGCCGTACTGAGCACTGAGTATAAGCCCATGCAGGCAGGACTTATAGTAGCAGGAAGCTTGAACTTAAGAAATGGCAGCTCTGTTATTGCTCTTTGTTTTAAAATTGATAGGTTTGACCTTTTACATTTATCTTCTATCATTAATCAGTTTAGAGGTGAAAGCTGAAGTTACAACATGGTATGTCCGTTCAGTATTCATTTTTAGTTCTTGCATTTTGTTTAATATTCCGCAGTGCGACTGGAGTGAAATGGTCCCCAGGAGCTTGACAATCCATGCATAGTCAACCAAAAGACTAGCACTTATTTTTAAATTAATTAATAGAAATACGCACCAAGTTATATTGTATTTTAAGGCTGTAAAGATATTTCACTCCTATCTACCAGCTACCTCCAGAAAAAGCTCTAGGATTCATAAACACTGTACTAGCCACTGTATTCCCTACAAATTTCAGACAGAAAACCTCAAAATCCTTCTTCATAAATTCTTGAATCTGGGATTCTTTGATCAACATCAACTGTACCATTCAAGGATTTTTGTAAATCCTGAGAGCCTTGGGAAATGCAATGTACATGTACCGAAAAGACTACCTAATGGCCATATGGAATGTAGTTTATTCTTGCCCACTTGCAAGTAACATAGAAATGCTTGTCTGAAATGTCTCCAGGGGCCTGGTGCTAGACAGATGAAAATTCAGGAAATGGGTAGAGAGAGGAACAGAGGAGCAGCTTTGAATGTTGAACTGCCATTCACATCAGTGGGACTTTTAGTCAAAAATGAGGACAGAAATGGATTATCACCTTTTACAAAGAGCAAAGTCTCTGACATGATTTAAAGCTTGCATCAGAGGTACAATCAGACCTCAGTCAATTCATGCTGCACTATCTGCAGAGCTGCACACAGGAAAAAATGTAAGCAGACTTCAGGAACCTAATAAAATACAAAGCCTCAATGCATGACCTTCATATTTATTTTCAACCAAAAGCTATCTAAAAAAAAATCGGCATTAAATAAGTTTGATGTTGATTAAGAAGGCCTGAGTGTAATTAAATTTATGAATAGAGAGAAAAATGCAAAATTTTATTAACTGTGGAAGGAATGTTAGGTCCTTAACTGCCCAGCAAGTTTGTGAAGACAAAGGAGATCAGTTTACAAGGGTTAAGTAAACATAATATTTTATATTACAGTTCAAATGAATCCAATTTCAACAAGACTGTGTAAGAGTCTAAAAATTGGTTTACCAGATTGAACATTTTTATGAACATTAAAACCCATTACGTTGCTCTGAAGTACAGCTACTGAACAGCCAGAGCCACATAAAGAAACCATTTGTTTCCTAGCCCGATGGCTGAATTGCTTCTAGCCTCCTTGCGATTCACATGTCTGGTGGGTTCCCTGTATTTATTTTTACACGCCTACATGTTGTGCATTTTGTATTCCTTTAAGTTTCCAGGGTCATGTCAAAACAAGATGCATTCCTGAGTGGGTCAGCATAGGAATAGCCACAGCAGACATTAATGTAATAACTTGATGCTGACTGCAAATCTGAGAAGAGTAACCAGCTGTTGTGAAACACAAATTTCTGGTAAGGGAAGAAGGCAGAACAGGAGCACAGTGTTTTGAGAAGTGCTGGTTTAGTAGTAATTGACCTTAAAGTCCTTTATTTATCTATAGAATAGCCTCCCCATTCTGTTTAGGAAATGACTGGCTCTGATGAGGCTGCAAACAAAGCTGCCAATTAGAACTAATTATGATAGTAATATTTCATTCAGATTAACAAGTCTGAACCACTGAACTTAAAAGGAAGAAACCTTTTAAGCACTTTTCAGAATATTGTCAGCACCCCAAAAGACAAGACCACAGATGCTGCAAGCATGCATCCTATGGCGACAGCTCACCATCTGAGAGAAAATAAGCACTGGATAACAGAGTTACTGTTACATGGCACAGCACAAACAGATCCGATCTGCATGCCTCCCCTAGCAGGCAGAGCCATTCCCCAACCAACGAACCACAACCACCGCCGCATAACACACCATTCATTAAGAGCTGTGAAACTCAAACAGCCCTTGGTTCCTGGCTGGCCATTCCTTCTCTTCACAGCCGCTGGCACTATAACCATCATCACTTGTCTTGGTCCTACTTGGGCCAAGACTGTATCGTGGTCAGCACGAGATAGCAATAGAGGCAATCTGCTGGCTTTAGAGCCCACGGGCCAGATGCTGCCACATTACATGCAGCAGGTGCGAGTCCACGGACATCTGTGTCAGGGAAACAATTGGCGTTGGCTATTTGGGGTTATAATTTTATGGCCAAACCCCAGGGCAGACAAATCTTTAATGCACCTCAGGAGCAGGGCACAGTAGTCCAGGCCTAAGATTGGTGGATGAAGAAAATGGAGGAAAGAAAATGGTGAAAATGGTGTGGGCTATGCGGCATGCTCAGCTACAGCAGCTTGAGCCCAGCTGCCCAGCAGATTTGTTGTGGCCATCTAGGGCCACAGCAGCTTGCACCTGAGAGAAAAAATGTTTCCACAGCAGCTCTGCATACTAGGAACAAGTGTGTTTTATTGCACCTGACACCCAGCACTTGGCTTCTCGGGATATACAAGCAAGAGATTTGTCAGGTGTGCCAAAAGGGATCCTCCCTTCAGCCAGGCCAGCAGAAGTGAATGTCAGGCTTGTCTCCTCTGGGACTCACTCCCGCAGCTTTAACATTGAAAGTGCACATTGTGCGAAATGTAGTAACACTCTGGTGTCGTTATGAGCTACATTAAAATCACCCCAAGCATGGACAGGACTGCCTGTACCACATATATGGGAAGGGAAGTGCATGGTTTTGTTTTGTGATGGGCTGTGGCTCTTCCCTGCTCTCCTCGAGGCCTCACTGGAACAGGTTGGTGATGGGCAGGCTGCCTACTTGTGCAGCAAGAGAAGGGCTGGGAAAGGCTCCAGAACCCAAAGAGAAGCTGGGGAGTAACCCGGTGGCTGGAGGTCTGGTTTGACTAGGAGAAGGGCAGGCTTCGCACTAAAGATGATGATGAATTGCAATACAAGTGGGTGGGTAGGGTGGGGCGAGAGAAGACTTGAGAGAATTGAACCCAAATGACTCCCACACTCCGGAGAGACTGGGAGCCGTCCTTTCTGGAAAGCAGCACGCCAGGGTGTGCTAGGAGCAGAGAAAGACATTGCTCCTAGTAAAGATGGGCGGGAGCTGTGATGTTTGGGCTCTGGTTTTCAATACCACCACATATAGAACGCGTATGGGCCTGAGTGTGCAGATCTAACAGACCCATCTTAATTTCCTAGGAGCAGTAAAGGCAAACTTTTAGCAGCCTAAAACATAAAAACATAATTTGGAAAAGCTGCATTGCTGGGGGAGGCAAAGAGGCATGTCTCAGCCTTCATGGAAAAGAAGCTGTTTTGGCAAGGGCAATAATTAATGAGCCAGCAGTCATTTAAGGTGGGCATAAATATTTGCATCTCAGAAACATTTGCCACCTTCTCCACACTCCCCTTCTCTCTGCCTGTTTATTCCCTTCTCTGCAGCCTTCTCTCTCACGCGCTCTTTCTCTCTCCCCTCCTCTCCCTGCCTGCCTGCCTGCCTATCATCTCGCTCTAATTGTTTCCAGATTTGTGTGGGAGGTCAGGGCCCGGGAGTGCTGCTTCATGCCAAGTTTATAAACACAGCAGTGTTTCCAGATGGCCACTGGCTCCAGCCTGGCTAGCAGGTTGATTGGGACCAGAATAACAACAGGTGGAGAACAGACAATGAATTCCTTGACACTTATTTTACTCCCTCTGCTTTTTCCCCCGTTCCCTCCTCCCTGCAGCCACCACGGCTACCACCAGCAGACCTTCCAGCTCTTGAGTCAGGGCAGGGAGTCAGGACACGGGGGAGGGAGGGAGAAGGGGGAATGATGAAAGAAAGCGCAAGTGACTTCCTTGACCGGAGAAATGGCAGGGCAGGAAAGGCAATGCATGCTGCTACTTCACTGCCATCCTTTACTGCTGCTGTTAATTAAGGTGTCCTTCAGACGCCCTCCCCTCCTCCCCCCCCTCCCCCCCCCCCCGGCCCTCATGGAGGAGACCCTCAGAGATGAAATACAGAGAATAAGCAAGACACCTTGGACAAACAGAGTAAATGATAGGACTGATTTAACAATGCACCATAGGCAACTGCATGCTCTCAGTTTTTGGCACGGCATCCTGGGCTACCAAGCCCACTGGCAGCAACCACACATCCTTACTCACCGGGAGCTCCGTTTTTTCCAGACAGAGCTGTTCTTCCCCAGGCTCCAGTTTGCTATCCCCGCTCCCAGGCTCCTGCCCTCCCCAGCCTCCTTCACCTCCTTCGAGTTGATGTTTTCTTCCCATTCTCCACAGCAAATTCCCATTTTCCTCATTAAAAGTTGTTTATAGGAATGATGAGGGCAGGGAAAAGAGGCTCTGCAAGGCAGTAGCAGAGGTGTTTTTCTTTTATTTCCTTGCTTTTCCCACTGCATTTGGGGGAACTTTTGGCAGAACCACATTGCTCCTAATGATTGGGTTCTAAAGTATATCAAAAGGTGGTCACAGACGACACAAAATTGTAAGTTCAGACCAAGAAGAAGCCTCACTCCAGCTGAAGGAGAAAGAGGCATAAATTCAAGCAGACAACAGCCTTGATTTTGCACCTAAGATAATACTAAGGGACACTTCAGGTGCCTACATGGAGTACAGGCAGCCCCTACTACCAGTATTCATCCTGGAAGTGCACAAAGGGAATGCAGATCCTGGGAGCAGATGGGAGAGAAAGACACAGGGTTGGGGGAGTAAAGCTAAACTTCAGTATGCCCAGGCTGCTTCAAGCTGCAGCAAAACTTTTAGGACAGAATGAACAGAAGCCCAGAAAGAATTTCCAGTAGTGTGTTTTGGTTCTGGTGTCTGTGATGCCATCTTCTCTGTCCCCAGAGGGACCACTGGGATGCATGAGCTGGATCCAGTCCCTGCTACACGCCAGGGTACCTGGGTACAGTGCTGCTCCTTCTCTTCAGTAAATCTGCCTGGGATGCACACATTTCAGGAATCCATATGACTGGGAGCACAGCTTCAGAAGGACAGGAGAGGATGGAGAAAAAGGAGTAAAAAGGGGTACTAATGAGGAGAAATAAGGAGAAACAGTCATGCTTCCAGATGAATTCATTTCGTATTACCTAACCGCAAATGTTCCTATTTGCCTGCCTGGCTCAGCACTGCACTCCTTAGGGTAAGACAGCAGAACCGTTAAGAAGCAAAACTGTAAATGATCAAAAAAAATAATCTCAAGTGAATTAATGAGTAATGAGACTAAATTATTAAAACTGCTGGACATGACTCACCAGGATAGGCTCGACAAACTTGCTATCCGCAAGAGAAAGAAAGAAGGGTAACATTTTCTCTCCATTTCCCACTTGTGCTTACACTCTCCAGATGGCTAAATTTAAACTAGCATGAATACCCTAGAAATAAACCCATAGAGAAGTATTAGGATTGCAAAATTAAAAGCTGCTGTCTTAAAAACATTCCTTAAAAATTCAATGGCTGCCTTAAACAGAATGTTATCCAAAGCAACTATTGGTAATTAACCCGAGGCTCCAAAGTGAATTATTTTCTTTCTATTTTGCTGCATTTCTCACGTGTAAATAGGGAAATTCAAAAGGCAGAGCACGGTCTTCTCTGTTCAAATAAAGTGATTGGTAAACTGACTGAATTGCTCACATTAGCAAAGCAGACAGGATTTGCCCTGTTCAATATTAATAGCATATTTTATTATTTGCAGTTTTATATTCAGATCTTTAATGATTGTCATGTACTCTTGGATTGTCTATAAAATACAACCCCTAAAAATAATAATAATAATAATAATATATTTAAAAAAAAAAAAAAAAAAAGCAACACTTTTTTTTTGCCACAAATGCCAGCATGAAGGTGAGCTGAAATTTTTAATCGGACTACAATTCGCTGCTACTCTGAAAGCTCTTATATGAATGGTGGGTGAAAAGTGAGCATTTAAAAAGCATTTGCTAATATTTGCAATGCAAAAGACTTCAAATTCTTGCATATGAATACCTGGAAGCAGATTTGGAATCATTTAGAGGTTTTCATGAATGTCAGCAAATTGTTAACACGTTTTTATTTTCCTGGAGAAATTTCATGACTAGCCTTAGCTGTCAAATTTTATACTGCATAAGTTGTACATCTACAAATAAACACAAAAACACATTAAGCTAGTTAAAAAAAAAAAAAAAAAAAAAAAAAAAGTCTTTGCACTTCTAAAGTGTCTTATATCTCAAGATCTCAAAATACTTTAAACAAACATTGTGCCTAATCCTAAGGATTGGTTTAAATGAGGTCACTCAGCACCTCTTAAGTAGATGCTTGGGATATTTTGCCAGACTGAACTTTTAAGATAGATCATTTTATGTCAATAGGGTAAGCTCCAACAGTTTGGAGATTCTCCCAGTTTCAGATTGTAAATTCTCTGGGGTGGAGAATGTCTTTTACCATATGCTTAGGCAACAGAGTCTTGATTTTACTGCAAATTCTGGTCATGATTGAAATGCAAGCAGAACAAGGAAAAAGAACAGGAAGTGTCAAAGACAAGATGCTCACTGAGGCAGGATTTTGGTCTGATCAAATATGGTTATTTTTAGGTTCATGTGACTTCCAAAATTCTAGTCATGCACAAAGATTCCCATTTTTTCTGCAACATTCTCGAAACTACAGAGTGATCATGCTTCATGTGCCACTAACATTACTGCTTTTGGCACAGTGTTACAGTTTGTATAGCTCAAAAACACTTGGCCACACTCTTCCTGTTGCTGCTTCTGTTTTCTGCAGAAAACCAGGTTTTTCAAAAAGGAATTCATTTCATTGCTTGCTTCATTCATGTTTTACAATATCTCTGTTTCCTCTAAACTGAATTACCCACCTATGACATATCAAATCCAGGGTAAGTCAACTCAAGACTTTACTACGCACTGAACTCCCAAGGTTCTGTAGTGAAGGTATTCATCTGATGCTGAGCTAGAGATGTGTACCTGCAATCTTGGTTTCTCTTTAGGAGCTCTTTGACAGTGAAAATGAGAGTCACTTGTGGACCTCTCTATAGAAAGAAGGCAAATAATATCTGTATTTTAAGCCAACAAATAATAGCTTTCAATAGGTGGAAAGCTGAAGATAGACAAACCTTAGAGAATTAGTAGCATAAGTGATTCTTTTAAGGAAAAGAGCTTGTTTGCATAACGCTAACTTCCAGTGTTGATGTCCACATGAATACAACATGGTAAGTAGGTGTTCTTGTTCTAGATGTGAGTCCTTGCACCTTTTCACACCCAGGCAGCACACTGGGCAATTCCAGGGAGCCTGACTTCAGCCGCTGGCTTGGATATCAAGTTAAACTTGAAAGGTCAAGTCCTGGGAACCCACATTTCAGAAGCTTTCTATGCAAATGTAAGCAGAAGGATTCATCTTACCTAACTTTCTAAGCCTTTAAGTTAAGCATCTAGTGGAATATGCTTAGATTGGAGGTGCTTCTATAATCAGCAGAGACAGGCACCTCTGGAGGCACCTCAGTGAAAGGCTCACTCACTTGCACACTATTGACTGTAGAAGAATTTCAGAAAGCTAAAACAGCTAGGTGAATAGCTTCTAGATACTAAAATAAATTCCAACCCAGGCATGGAAATGGCTGTTTGGAGTTTGCAAATAATTAAGCTCCATCTTCACACAGATATATCTGTTGAGACCTGCTGGTGCAATGGCATTTTCAACTGTGAAAGTTTCTGAACATTCCTGCTGTGGAGAGATTACATAAGTGCTTCCTGAGATGTAGCTTATTTAGAAGTGATGTGCATACCTGAGCTAATATTCCTAAAAAATAAAATAATAACAATAATAAAAATCTCCCCTACACTTCTCCTCACATAACTTTTGAAACACCTCAAGCCAGAATGAAGTTATTTTTCCCGTCAAGAAGCTGGCAGGATAGTGAAAAGACTTGTGTGGAGGAGGTGAGAAATACCATTTCTAAATGCTGGGCAAACCAAGTAAACTGTCCACAGTGACAACCCAAATTCAGTGACTGTGGTTTATTATGCTAGTTTGAACTGCTACTCAAAGCCAATGATATAGGCAGAGCTGCAACTGAACATGGGAAAACATGCAAATATTGTTCATAAATGCTTCTATAAATTTTCAAATTAAATTGAAACTCATGTTTGTGCAGTTACAGTCCATTTATAAATATTCAAATAGGTGGGTGTACTCTCATGAGCATTCACAGAAAGCAAAGTATGGCTCTGTAAGAGGATCACTGTGAGGCCTCTGAATGGTTCGACATATACAGACCTCTAAGAAAAGTTATTTTTTGGGGGGAAGCACCTGAAAAATTCAAATAAACACACAGAGGATGAGATAATCACTCTGGTGAGTAAATTAGCTTCACTTGGTGGTGTCCAATGGCAATTGCTCTGAAGAGCAGACTACAACTTGGGGCATTAAACTATTGGACTTCTGCCAGCCAGAGTCTGAACACCCTGGGCAAAGGGGCACCATGCAGGTTCAGTGGGACACAACAGTCTATCCCAGGTGGTCTGAGATCTACTCCGTAGGTGCAGCAGGTCTGGCACCAACCCCAATTTGTATGTTTGGAAAGGTGCATAAATGTTATGAGCAATTTCATTGTGAGCAATTTTAATTGCTAATGAATACAAGACTAATTAATACAAACATTTTTCTCATATGTTTTCTATGTAGGAGCACACTCAAATCACCTCAGGCTGGTTTATTCTTCTATTTATTACCAGCCTAAAGAAAGGAGAGCAAACCAAGTAAATAAACTTGTTGACCAAAATGGAGAGCATCTTAAATGGTGCTGCTGTTCTGTTTTAACTGCAAGTATACTGGAAACAGCTGACAATTACTGACTGCATAGTAACTAACACTATGCTACTGTTGTATCTTTTGGCATAAAGCAAATTGACATCAATGGAGTTCTACCTAAGAGCTGCTGTGATATCAAAGGCTGCACAGTGAAGCCCCAAGATGAGCCTCTAATGTCAGTAAGCCATTGTAATAGTAATACTTTGTCTAAATCCTAGAGCCTGAAAGGTCTAATAGATCAACACATTCATCTGTCTGGCAGAGGACTGCCCATGTTCTGAAACTTCACAACAATTCAAAGGAGACCAAATAAAAGTGATTAATGAGCAAAGAACAATGTAGTTATTGCAGTGTAGTTCATCTCCGAAACAAAGCAGCAGAAACATAATCAGAATTTAGCAGCTAAATAAAGTGGAAGCTATTAACTGCATCTTTATTACTCTGCAAAGGCAAGTAGCAACTGTGTAATTTAAATAGGTCCATTATGTAACATTTTTTCTAATTCATTCCTGATCTGCTAAACTAATCTCTCTTTTTTAGGGGGGTTGAAAATGAATTAAATGGATGAAAAATGCAGCTGAAAGCCAGGATTATTTAAGGAATGGAGAACAATAGGGAAGCATGACAAGGAAAAATCAGCCATTTGACAATGAAGCAACATCCTGAGCCTGAACCACAATACTATTGAGTAAGCATCAGAGAAAATGTTTTATTTCTTCACCCAGGATACATTCTCTTTTCTCTTTCTCCTACCCGCCTAGCAGTGGAGTTTGACTTGCTGTTAACCTAGAGAAGTTTAAGTTGGGGTTTCCTAGACTGGATTCCATTTGTTACACAGCTCTGTAATTGTATGTCCTACATTTATAACATTTACTGGAAGTCCTAGTTTCATCCCACTCATATATCAGCATTGAATGGAGGTAGCTACCCATGGGCTTTAGGATCCCAAAATGCCCTTTTGCAATCAACAGACAGAAAGAGAGACACTTGAGCAGCTGACAATTCAAAGGGCCAAAGTATGACTCACCTTCTGGTGCTCTCATCCTCCAATGATTGTAAAGGAAACTGAAAATAGGTACATTCTTACGACAGGTAGCTAAAGGTAGGTGGAAAGATTCCCATCAAAATACTTTACATATTCCTGCTCTTTTGCAACTCCTCCTCCTTACCAGAAGTGAAGGTTCAAGTGAAGGTTCTTCTCCCCACAGTGTTTGTTATACTGTTTTCAAAAGCTGTTCCTACCACAGTCTTCCAGGCAGCATGAGCAAGAAAATTTATCTGGCTACAATGCTGGCTTCTTCCAAATAATGTCTTATTAAATAATTATCAAAAAATATATCTTTGTCTATCCAATAAGAATGTTGCAATCATGCAAGTCCTAAGATTTTTATTTTTCGATACCATGGTGTCTATCAGGATATAACGAATTTCCACTTTATTTTTTCATCAAACGCACTAAGTCACTTGTAACATGTACAAGTGGGCCAGCACTACAAGTTAGTTTAGGGCAGCATTTCAGTAATGAAAGTCAGAGACTTTTGAAGCTTTGGAATATATACTGAAAGGCTATATATTTAAAACTAACACCTTTTCATTTAGGCATGTAAAACTAGTGTTCCCCTTTTATCTAATTTCCTGCCCCTTTTATTAGCGATTCAGTTACAGCTCTTTTCTGCAAGGAAGTGGCAGTTCAGTAGTTCAGTGGACCAAAAAGTAATGTAATATTTTGCAAGTTTTGTTGGAAAAGTAGTATAGTAGTACTATTACTAATGAGGAACATATTCATTCTATGCCTGGACTTTTCTTTAAAACATTAATGAAAAAACAGCAAGTACAGCTCTGCACATTGTTGCACTTTCACAAATCGTTGGAATTAATGAGAGCTGAATATGGTTACCTAAAGATACATCAGAGCCCTGTGGTTGTGCTGATTCTATTGAAAAGCTTCAAGTTTGTTCTATTCATTTACAGGAATAATTTAGTATCACATCAGTCATGCTCTGCATAAGAGATCCATTGTATTTCCTTAGTTGGTGAACAACAGAATTAGAGATGGGTCCAGCATGGAGCCCCACCCAAAATGCGTCTTCATTTTGTAAAAGTTTAAAACACAAACCTGACCCTGAGCTAATTAGATTCCCCCTCACCAAACAGAGTTTCCAAGTCTCATTTCTTCCTTCAGAAAAATCTGAGAGAAAGGATTCAATTAGTTAGAAAATTAAAAATCTTATTTGTATAATTTGATTTAAACTTTATAGAGAAAAAGTCTGGCTTGATGGGGTTATTAAATCATCATTTGATGATCACTGAAATACATTGGAATCTTTCTTTAATCATGAGCATTAAAAAGTCTTTGTTTTTTATTGTTGTGTTCCAGGACACCTGACTTGTCTGCAATGACTGTGATCAGAATTTCACCTGCCTAGCCACAGTAAGTTCTGGTTTTGTAATAATTTTGTGGGTAGTTTCCTTTCTCTCTCTTAAATTCACCCTTAGGCTCTTTTTTCACATCTATTATTTTATTTAGTGCCTCAGTTTTTTTTTTAGTGCCTCAGTTCTCATGGTTTTCTTTCCCCTTTTTTTCATTTTTTCTTCTGCTTCATTCTTTTGCTGTTCTTCCTTTTTGCTTAGTCTAACATTTATTGTCGTTTATTTTTAGGGTACATGTATATTTGGGATGGAATTATAATCTGAACATTTATATACCAAGTATATGTTTTCGTTGGAGAAATATATAATGGAAAATTGTTCTTGTTCTTCTGAGAAATGCCCATCACAAATTGCAGGCTGCAGTTCAATGAATCCTCTGCTGTTTTAACAAAACACTGAAAGCAGGCAAAGTACAATAGGATAATTTTTTAAAATACGGCAGTTTGTCCTAGGGTCAAAAATATCATGAATGTTGGTCTTTGGCTGTTTTGCATATGTCAGAATCTTACACTGAAATACCTTTCAAATGTCAATAACACACTTTGCAAAGAGCATAGAACAGATACGCTGTAAATAATCACATTGAGAGGAAATAACACACTTGAAATTGGAAATTCTTTCTTTACTTGTAGGCAGATTTCTCCATTTATTTTAATGATAAAGGTGTCTATTGCCCTTTAAAGTACAGTATTAATAGGTGGCTTAGTTTCATTGTCCTTTTCTCCCATGCGTGTTTTTACAGACTAACACCTACTGTACACTTTTTAAGCCCTTAAATCTCCAATTTTCAGAGTGCTCTTCTCTCTTTGTTTCTGGATGATGGTCACAGAGTACAAAACCTACTAGAATAAACAGTTTGTGAACACAAGTTCCACGGGTTTTGCTGTTACTTGAACATGCACATAGGTCCAAAGTTGTGTAGGCTTAAAAATCCCACTGCTTAAAAAAATAAAAATAAAATAAAATAATAAAAAAAAAATTATTATTTGCCATGGCCAATTTTATTTTAAATCTAAAATAACTGGTTAGGATTCAAAAGAACCATTACAGAGTGACTGATTGAGTAAGGATAGGCATGGGTATATATTTAAAGTAAGGCACCCACATGAGCCAAAGAGACATACCAATACACAAGCACGCTCTAGCACTATGCAACTCTAGTAATTTTTTTACTTTTACCTTTGCTACATTAATCCACAATGTTTACTTTTCATGACTAGTCTTTTTTGTTCAATGTAGAACATCCACTATGAATAGCAGAGGTTTCCAAAAGCCAGGATTAGGGAGAGGGGAAGTTGTTGAGTTTTGGAAGGGGGTTGTTTGTGTATTTGTTTTCTTACAACTGGCAAAACCCCAGCAGCTATTCTCCAGAAATTTCACAAGAAACATTCATATGGGCAGGAAATCTACTGGCAAGAAATGGCAGATGAAAGAGTTATGTACTGCTGAATGAGAGTTTTGCACCTGCGCATTGCTTAAGTTGGAGAACATGCTATTAATATAATCACAATAGCATAACCACCAGGATGCATAGTCATCTACCAAGAAGATTTCATTTTGAGACTTCATGGACACTTTTGGCATTAGTGCAAAACAAGGAATTGAATCAATTCAAACACACACTAAGTGAAAAGCAAAAACAAACTTATCAGGATATCACATTTAAAATTAAGATGAGAACTGTGTAACTGAGTCCAGACTGGTCTACTGGAGGTCAAAGGACACTACTGCAATTAACAGCAGGGATGCCCAGTAAGCAGAGTCAGAGAAGCCCTATTTCAGACTCATTGACTGGATTATGTTTTATTTCTACTCTATTTATGGAGAAACCATTCTTTTTTTCCCTCAGGGTCATTAAACTTAGACTGAAGTAAAGCTGTTCAAAAAATTCCTATGGAACATTTTTTGGGGTCAGGATTTGGTAATTCATTGAAATCAAAATATTTCCAATGCATATCAAAACCTATCAACAAAGTTTCAAAACAAGTGTTGTCCCAGTTTCGAAACCTGGAAGCCCTGAGGTCTCTAGTTCAAAGGTAGACTACTTGGTGGGCCATCCTGCAATGACATGCCATCAATCCTCTATCCTGGCAGTAGGGGAGTTGAGCAATGCTCTGCCAGCCACGCAGGAGTCCTGTGGAGCCCTGCAGGATTCCAGAAAATCTTATCCAAAATCCAACTGTCCCTGCAAAAAAAGTTTAGATTTCAATCAATTGCCAAGGTCTCTCTGAAGCTTGCCAAGAAGCTTTATTTTCAGACTGGTTCCATCAGCTTTTCTCTGTAGAAATATTGTTGTTTGTTTATTTGTCTTCAAATAAATCATTTTGCCCCAATTAAACCTTTTTGTCTACCTCAGTAATTACATAGATCACATAAGTCCTATAACAAAAGGTGTACATCCCCTGGATCTGTTCCTGGACCAGGTTTCAGGCACAGAAAGGCTATTTCAGACCTTGGAGGTGTGCAGTTCTGACTTTCCAAACTGTCTAACACCTTTGCCATGCTGTTAGTCCTCTCCTTACGGAATTTCACCTTGAGTGGTTTAAGCAGCCATAGAGAGGTAATTCCAAATGTTTCCCTGGGTAGTCCCTGGGCAAGAGAAATTTAGACCCTCTCCCAGTGTGATCTGAATGATCAGGAGAGCAAGAGAAAACATAATTGTGAGGAAATTATTAAAATCAACTAAAACAGTATCCATTAAAAATGATAATGCAATACAGTATACAACCTCTGTTGCTATCTCATATGAGTATTATGGCAAACCAGCACAGATAATAAAACAGCAATCATAGGAGCCCCCTGGGGGGCTGCAGGGGGATGCTGAAACTTTGCCTGACTGTGGTACAAGAGCTGCTGCCCAGCCATGCTGCAGTTACCTCACTCGTGGCCCAGGCCAAGTTCTGCTATGTGATAGCTAGGCTGGGCTCCATCGGGAGTCATGGAGCCACCTACTCATCTGGGAGGTCACTGTTTAATCCACCAGAAGGCTAAAATACAGAGCGAGGTTTGTGAACTTAAGGAAGACAAAGAAGCAACATCCCTAGAAAAAGCATTTATTTCTTGAAAGATAAATCAACATGGCACACGTCAATATCTTATCAGTAGCAATGTCTTCTGATGTTTGCTTTCTCTGCTTTGTGCACTGCAACATCTACTGAGTAGTGAGGAATACTGTGTGGGGAAGCCCTTTTTAATTCGCATGCTCATCATTTTAATGTCATCTGAACAACTAACCTCCCACCTTTATCATTCTGCTATGAAAAAGAAGAAATAAAAACTTTATTGAACCTCAATTATAGAGTACTCATCCAGATTGCTGACAGTCAGTAAATGCCTTAAAAATCTCTCCCATTTCTTTACAGAGACTGGAATTCAGCAGTCCAGTGAACCGGATTATAACAGCAGCATATCTGCCCCAAAACGATCGTGCTTTTTCTTTGCACTAACATAGCTAAAATGCAAGCGCTGGACAGCAGTCTGGCACTGGGCCGTGAAAGGTATTCGCCATTTTGTAAAACAAAGCAGCCATCCGTAATCTTTTTTGTTTCCAGATAATAAAAGGAAAGTCTCATTTTGCAACTATAAAAAAAAGTTAAAGCAGTACAGCTGTAAGCAGAAATCCAGTCCACTTGTGGTTTAAAGAGCTCCACGCCTACTGTACATAAAATAATACACTGGTATCATTAGCATAGACAACAGCTTGTTTTCAATTTGGCTACAGATAATGAAATTATCCCCCAAATTACCATAAAGTGGAACAAATAAACACAAAAGCAAACTCTTTCTTTTTTTTTCCCCTTCAGCAGCGCTGGCTTTCAGCTATTTAGAATAAAAGCAAAGCTTCTGTTTTTCCAGAGCTCCGGCTTGACCTCAAGCAGATAAAGAACGCGACATGACAAACATGCAGCAAAGAGTTACTGTGTCCTTCCCCCCTGGCCTCTGTTTACATTAGGAAATGTACCCGGGGAGGAGGGAAGGGGAGGCAGGAGGGCTGCCTTTCAGCGCCGCGCTCAGCTCCGCTGGCTCCGGCTGGAGCTGGCCCCTGTTTCTGAGTAAGCTTACTCCACTCCAGATGTGCCTCGGCTCCAGCGTGGCTGCCATGTACAGTAAATCGGCATCTGAGGGCTCGTCAATCTGTGGGGTAGAGCAATTGCGGTCTCGCCAGGCCGCCCCACTGGCACAAACAGAAATCTCCGCTGCTGAACTGGGAAAGAAGGAGGGAGAGGGGTGGTGGGGAGGGAAGGAGGCAAAGTAATGGGGAGCAGCGTGCGAAAGGTGAGGGCTGGGAGGTGTCAGCTCCCAGGAGGAGAAGGGGAAGAAATAAACACTAACAGTCAGCCGGGGAAATGTTCTTAATGCATTTGTAAATTTACTTGTAAATGTTTTACACTTAAAAAGAAAGGGGAATGCTGCATGTCGTTTGGAAATGCTGGCTGTCTATAGGTCCCCATGGATATACTGGTTTAGTACGACTTGTAACCAGAGCAAGAGAAGCATAAAATAGCTGGGAAAAACACAGCCAATTAGTCTTTACATGTAGATTGTAAAAACAAGAGAGAGAGGGAAAAAAAAGTACCCTTAGCAAATTGAGTCCTTCTTGTTTATGTCCCTGGAATAGGAGCACAAAAAAGCAGAGGCAATGACACCTCCGAATGAACATGCAACCTGCAAAGCAGGCAGTGCTCCGATTCACGGTCCTCTAGGATTTCCTGAGTCTCGCAAGATTTACCTATCTGCTGTCATTGTAAAATACAAATTGTTTCACTAATCAGGCAGTTTGCTTTGGACCTGACCCCAGTTGTACTAACTCCAAATTGGACGTTCGCTTCTGATCTCCTGCCGCCTACACAGCCGTTGCTAACTGAGTTTTAATAGAATGAGAAAATGATCTTTTCTTTTATAGTAGGTTCAAATGAGCTACCCAGCTTCAAGCTGACTATAGCTGTGTTTTCCTAATCATCAATTTTTTATAGCAATTCTGAGGACCAGAATGCCTGCTCCCCCACCCTTCTCTTCTAACAGCGCCAAGACTAAGAATGTAAATAAGTGTTAAATTGAAACACAGAACAAAAATGGGTCAGATTTAGTGTAATTGAGTCATAGTTAAATTTAGGCTGCTTTTATTTGCTAATGTGCACTTTAACAGCAGCTCTATACAGCATCTCTGGGTAGAATGAGATGCCTCATTTATTTATTATTTTTGTTGTGGTTGTGCCTAAAATTCTTAGCAAAGGTTTCCAGTCCCATTGTTCATGCACTGTAAAAGATGAGCTATGCATTTTAAAGGATCTCTGTTGCCAGAGAGGCTTTCCTCTGGGTACTGTCAGGATTAAATGGCAGCACCTTAAATGGACAGAAATACTCAGCTGTTCCAAATTTTCAAAAATTGTGAATCAAAGCTGCAAAAAATCATGAGGCCACCGGAAAAAAAGTCACAAGATTTTCCAAAGGGTATATGCAGCGTCCTTTCTTGTCTCCTCATTTGTGAGCTTTTTAAACTTTTCCAAGTCACTGAAAGAGTATGAAAGCTACTTTTTAAAAAGAAATACTCAGATTTTTTCAGTATCCCATGATCTAAAGAACGGAGGTTTAAAAACATCAAATATCTATAGATTTGAAATACAGCCATAAGACTTGGCAATACAACAAACAGATGCATATGGGACTTGATTTTCTTTAGCACCCCATTGACAGGATTACTATGCTCTCTACCCTCAAGAGTAAATCAGTCCTGTGAGGCACAAGGTGCTCTGATTCTGACTGAGAAGAGCATAAGTAATATATACAACTAAACAATTAAACTAAATGTGATTACTCTTATGGTTACAATTTGTACTGAGCTTTCAAACATTGGAGGCACAAGTCTGACAGCATTGCCTTAGATGCAGGACAACAGAGAAGCACAGAAAGCCCCCAGCAAGCAAGCAAGCATGCAGCTGTAGAAAAGCCCAGTCACATTACTAGCTCTTCTCTGTCAGCCAGAAGGAGGTACATCATCTCCCACTTCTTTCTGCCATTTCAGCTTCAAGCCCTTGTCCCTACAAAGAGTTTTCTCCATTGCTTTTTATCTCATACAGGCATTTGCAGCTGTACAAAATGGACATAAAACAACTGTACCAAGTCAGGATGGCAAGATGACAACGTCAAAAATAAACTAAAATTGGGGTTCTATCTAAAATGAGTCTTGCCAAAGCACCTGTAAATACAAACAAGGGACTTCCCTCACACTGACAGAAATGCAAACTGAGTGATCAAACAGGTGTTTTCAATGGTCAGCCTTTCCATGCAGAAAGGCAACACAGATGAGTCTCATTAGACAGTAGCTGAGTTTAGTGAGGAATGTGACTTTTCCCACCCAATGTTGAATGAGTGGCCCAGGGGAAATATGATACTTAGAGGACACCAAGAGCAGCACAGTTCTTAGCTCATCCACCACAATAAGTGCACTAATTGGAGAATAAGTGAGCATAAAGCTGATAATAGCTGTCTGTAAAGAACCGTGTATGATGGTAAGATGATATGATACAATGCTAAGTGACCATGGAAGAATGTATCTAGAAGCTAGGACACAAAATGAGTCAAGCATGAAGAGGCTGTTGAAAAAGAGTCACTGAGAGAAATAGGAACAGCAGAGTAATGTGCAGTACAGCTTCAGAGAATCCCCTTGCAGTATTATGCTCCAGACTCCCAGCAGTGGTGCGCTTCCACTTTAGTTTTACTCATGCTTTTAAAATGGGAAATTAAGTCCTTGCTTACAAGTGTATCACAAGTGAGGCCACTTAACCTCAGGTTTATCACACATACAGTCAAAAGGACAATTTCCCTGAAAAACGTTCAAAAAAGATGCTTTGTATTTCCAATTACAACCACATTTTAACCTTGCAATAGAATATTGGATCTACTTATTTCCTAGTGTTTTCTTTTATACACATTTCATGCACCTGAAAAGTGAAGGAAGGACAGTACTGGCCAGCTATTGTGTGGGCAGATGTTGTGTAATTTTCCACAAAAGCCTCCCTCTTACACAGACCTCTGACACCTGCACTATTTGGAAAGATTAATTTCTGTATCAGCAAACTTCCCATGGGGGCTGAGAGAAGATGAGCAACAGAGAACCTGGCTGCAGAGCAAGCCCACAGAGTACAGTGGGATGCAATTGTCCTTCCCTACTTAAGGAAGATGCAGTAACCCCATGTTCCAGGGAAGGCAAAGGTGGATCACTTCACACATCTCCTAAAAAACTGGAGATTAATAAAAGTCTGTTAAGCATCCTTTCTATATATTTTTTTTAAATAAAGTCTAAAAGGATGCCTTTTAGAATGCAGAATAATATGTATTTCAATATAAAATGTTTGTAGCACAAACTATAAAATCCTCATTTCTGTTCATAAAAGAACGATCAGCAAGTCCACAAGGCTACCTATCCTAAATGTTCAACACCCCAGCAGCATGCTCTTTATGATGCCTTCAACACCTGCAGAGAAATTACATCAAATCTGTAGCAGCGGTATTAGGTAATGCACCAGAGTTCAATGTTCAAAACATCCTGTTCTTTACATAGCCTCTTGTCTTACACAAAAGCAGTTAAAAATAATTGAGCTTGTTCAAGCGCCAGATTTACAAGCTTGTGTTCATAGACTTCGTAAGGCTCATCTTGCAAGGTTGTTTTGTTATACCTGTGGGCTGGGGAAGGGGAGGCAGGAGACAGCACGAGAGGGAGGGAAAGCTTTGTGGATGTGTGTTTTCAAGCTTTCATGACAAAATGAATTCACTTCAACAACTTTGTTTTCATGACAATTAATTGCTTTTCTGAGGAGAAAAAAAAAGTTGTTTTTTTTTTTTAAAAAAAAAAGTAATAAAGTGAGTAACAGAATTAGCATCCTCTAGCTGGACTAAAGATAGATTAAAGTCATGGAATAATTACATTTGTATTTAGAGATCTGGAGGGCTGGATCAGATAATTAGTAAGACATGACATTTGCAAAACTTGGATGTTAATCCTGATGATCCCAGTTTTGAACTCATCAATCTTTTGAAATGTTTAGAGGAAAGGAAGTTTGGCTCTCCCCTCAAATTTAATGCTAAGACTCTAGCTGGATTCAGTGTTGAAAGGAAAAAAAAAAAAAAAAAAATAGAAAAGAATTTCTGTGGCTCTGGATCTACAGCATCTATGTCCTTATGGTGTATAACATACATTGTAATAACCTCAGCGCTAGCTGTTACAAAAGTATGTGAGTAATAGGTCCTCTCCTTGTTGGGATCTGGGGTTCCTGTTGCTGAGGGAAATCTGAGCAGAACAATGCAATCCACTCTTCCTTCATGTCCTTGTCACATTCATGAGTCCCATGGCTAAGCTCTTTGCAATCAAGACCCAAAGCTGTAATTGATCACTTTGCTCTTATTTTCACATGCCGTTGAGAGCTTCACTGTTATTCATTCTGTTAATGAAACTCATCTTCACCAGAAAGCAACATATTGATGATATGTAGGCCTCGGAATAAAGGGACCTGGCTCAGTCCATCAGCGAATTCTGTAAATAGCTCCTGGCCTCTGTCACAGAAGCATTTCTTATGTATAGACTATATTTATAATTATCCATCTAAATTCTGTAAAGACCTTCATTATTGCTTAATATGGTACTTGGTGATTACAGATGAAAAACACTAGGAAAAAGTAACAGTAACTTGAATAAAATAAAACAAAATAAAACAAAATAAAACAAAATAAAATAAATAAAATAAATAAAATAAAATAAAATAAAATAAAATAATAAATCAGTGCTGCAGGATGAAGCCCCAGATAACAAACAAGCTGAATTTCAGTCTTCCATTGAAGAGTCTTCAGTTTATACCAGATCATACTGGAGCCCACTTATTTTAGCCCAACACCTACATTCAGTCTATTTGTAACATATCCCTCATAAAGCTCTTCCTCTTACTTCCTGTGAATGGGAATATTACAAAACTGCACAGAGGAAGTGGAAGTTTAAGAGCCTTGCAGAGAACAGATGGAAAATGTGATAGGAAACTGAAAAACAAACATATTATGCTTTGATATATGTTAGTTGCACTTAAAAAAGGTTAAATTATGTTTTGATATATGTTAGTTGCACTTAAAAAAGGTTAACTTCCACTCATATCTTTCTCTAAAGTTTCTGCCCAGTATTTTTCATTCTTGCACTAGTATTTATGCACAGTAAGGTCTTCTCCCAATAACAATAGTAAAAGACTCTGGTAAATGTTTTATTATCAAAGGCAGTAAAAAGTCTTATTTTATGTAGAGGAAATAAGCCAGAATCAATAAAGATATAACTTGTCTCTATTAACACACTGGAACAAAATTTCTCAATTATTTTTTCCCAAAATGCAGTTCCCTTTACTGGGATTCTCTCGATGATTTTTACCGAGGTTTTCTCTGCAGGAAATAGTGGACAAACTCCAGATCTCTGAAAGAATGACAAAACAGTATGAAGTACAGGATCTCCCACAAAAATGCTAGAAACTTCACCTCTCATGGACCTGGGAAAGACCAAACAAAATTTACACACAGCCCAAACCCAGACTGGGGTCTGGCATTTGAATAATCCTGCAGCATTTTCAATCCATCTCATTCTATCTTAGTAACTGCTTTATTTTTTAAAGCAGGCTAGACTCAAAAGATCTTCCTTAGGCCTCTCCAACATCAGCTGATTTTCAAATTCTTTGCATCCACGAGCACATCCGAAATGAGAATACTTATTTTGCATTGTAAATTGTGAAATAAAATTTTGACCATTTTAAGTCTGTAAACATCAAATTATTCTGAACGTTTTGTCTTCTGTAGTTACTAACCACTAAAGATTGATGTTCCCTTGTAACTCCTTGCTGATTAACACATTCCTCTGGGTGCCTAATTTGTGAGAGATTTACACTGTGCAAACACTGTTTACAGAGAGCACTTGATTCTCTCTAAATCAATTAGATATGCCTTTTCAGGAACATTTTCTCTTTCAGACTACCAGAAGAGGGGTTTTGTTTTTTACCTGCAACAAGGGTTCCAAGACCACATCACCTCTGAGAAGCCACAGGGCAGGTTGGAAATAAAATGGGCTTGCCAGTACTGCTTCATGTATAATTGAAATGCAATTTAAGGGATCTTCAGAGGAATTTCTCCAACTCTGGAGGAGGCTGATCAGCAATCTGACCTCCAATAAAGACAACAGAAGGAAGCTCCCTTTGAAAGATAGAGGGAACTTTTTTCTTTGAAAAGCATTCTTAGGTGCCGTCTGCTGATACAGTGCAGACTTATCTCCTGAGGTCCAGACAAGTCTGTGTTACTGATTATGCCAATATACCTCATGCAGTTCTCACTGCCCTTATCTAAGAATGGGAAAAGTCAAGGAGAGCAAGGGAAAAGCAAAACAGAACCCTATCCAAAGAAGTTTATCATTAGAAGTGTTCAAAATGCATCCAGAGAAATCACCCTGCATATATATGAAGTTTTGGAATTTTACTGTGTTATTATTCTCCATTAAAAAATGAGGCAACTTTGTGAACAAAAAGTGAGCAAAATGTGTCTATAAACCTGGTGGATACATGTACAAGCAGGTCATTGTGTTTCCAGTTACGCATTGTGTTTGCAAAACGAGCACCTATATCTAAAGTTATACCTGAAGTCGTGGTGCTTAACAAAGGCAAATACTGAGTCCTGTATCTGGAAGAGTCTGGATGCCAACTGATTAGAAAGCAGCTTCACAGAAATGACCTGGGATTCCTGGAGGGAAAACTGAACATGAGTCAGCATTATGCCTTTGCAGCAATAAAATCCAACCTCATACTGGGCTGCTTTATTAAGAAAATAGCCAGCAACTCAAAGGAAATGATTATTCCCCTCTATTCAGCACTTGTGAGACCACATCTGGTATACTGTATCTATTCTGGGACACTGACAAACTGGAGCAAGTCAAGCTGAGGGCCACCAAAGTGGACAAGGGGCTGCAAAACATGACATGTGAGGACAGCTGAGAGAGCTGGATTTGTTTGGCCTGGAAAAGAGAGAGCTAAAGAAGAGGGTCTCACTACTGTTTTTGCCTACGTAATGGGTGGTCACAGAGACTTGGAAGTGCACATCAAAAGACTAAGTGGCAATGGATGCTCATCTCAGCAAGGTAACTTCCATGTATGAGGAAAAAGAATATTTCAAAATAAGATTAGCAAAGAAAAAGAAAAAGAAAAAGAAAAAGAAAAAAAAAAAAAAAAAAAAAGGAAAAGAAGAAGGGTGCCCAGAGAGGCTGTTGCATCTTCACATCTTCACCCTTACAGATATTCAAAACTTGGTGGGAAAGGTCTTGAGCAACATGCTCCAACTTTGCAGTTATCAATGCTTTGAGCAGGCAATTGCACTAGAGGGGCTCCAAGGGGACCCTTCAACCTAAATTATTCAATGTGTTTATACTAGTACACAAAAGTTCATCTGTTTTCGCTGTTAACCTGTCTTCCATTTCACTTCAGAAACTGAGTAAGTGCATTCTCTGCAAGTTTACAATTTGTGGGACAAAGTGACCCACTGCTGGGACAGAGTAAGACTAAAGAAGTCCTGGAGCTGAGCCAACCAGCATGCCTCAAGAAAGCCAGAGCAGTGCAATAAACTAACCAAATCCATCCAAACATACAGTAAATATTCCCATGACTCAACCGCCTCCACGACCTCTCAGCTCTACCTCCCACCTCCACAGCCCTATCTAACACTAGAGCCCAAGCTGCCGGATGCTTCAATCCAAACAATGTGGTTATACAAGCCCCCTCCAAGCCCAAGACCCAGATCTATGAATCGTGCCTTAATCCAGTCCCAAGAATGAGTGTGTTTTTTGGTCAGAATTTCGGGTTGCCTATATTTGGAAAGTCTCACCCACAGTCTTTAGCTGACTAAAGGAAGCCAAAGAAAATGCAAGATGTAGTGGTTACCAAAGCTGAAGTCCTCCTTGAATATGACCATTCCTTGTGTATTTATGCACTGTTTATGTGACTACCAAATCTCTAAGAACTCAGCCTCCTCCGTACTTCATTTACAGGGAAGGGATATGAAAGTCCATTTCTACAGAATTCCCCAGATACAGTCTACTGCAGAGTACATCATTAATAAAGGATTTTTCTTTTTATTTGTTTCACCCAGAGCAGCTGGTCAGATGTATCTCTCTGGGGCATGTCAACTAATACATATTATTTCATAAGATGGGAATTTTTGAATAATATTGTCTTGTCCCTTCCATTTGTATTCCATTACATGGGAGTAAGGAAGTATGTTTTCATTATACTGTAGAAATTTAAGGTGGAAAAGTATTGACAAAATATTAGAAAAGGACTGAGCAGAGTTAAGAATTATAAAAATGCTGATAAACCTTTTTATAAACAGCTATGTTTCATAATGGAAAAGTAGAAGGCTAGAAATAAATCTGAATCATGCTCATGTGAAGCAGAACTAGTGAATGGCAACTGAGGAAAATGTATTAAAAGCAACAATTCCTTTTTTTTTTTTTTTTTTTTTCCCACAGATCTCTAAGCACTGAAGTGCCACTGAACTCAGTAGGACTCTATTATTGATTTCAGTGGGAAATACTGGCCCACTAGCCTCATTTTCACAGTTGGAGAAACTGAGACACAAAAACATTAAATGAGTTGCAGGATATTACCCAGCAAATGGCAGAGCTGGGAACAGTACTCAGCTCCCCTGGAGGCCAGTCCGTGCGTCATCCACCACACCACTTCCTCATACTAGAAGGCAGTAACAGAGCACAAATTTCAGGGATTTTGTTTAATGAGAACGGGAGATGGGGAGATCTGGAGGCTCACCTCTGAAGTAAAGGAATGCTGGGCTTACATGCAATGTGCAACTGCTGAAACTAACATATGAACATACCTTTGCTTATACACAGACTATTAAAGGAAGAGTCAACAAATCAGGCGTGATCACAAGGAGAAAAAAATTAATTTATTTTAGAAACTAGCCATGCAGACTCTGTATGCACTGAGTCAGGAGGCAGGTTTGCAAATCATAATCAAATGTGATTTATACACTGCTTCTGATAAAATGGTTGAATCAACAGGTTGGCTAATGTAAGAGGAATACAATGCAGGGGTCTTACTTTACATCAGATGCCTACCAGTCCTGTTCTCTACAGACTGAAAAGGGTGATAGCTGGCTCTTTAATAAAAAACATTACTTGTAGCATAATTATTTAAATCTCACTTCTATATGGGTGGCACTTTGCTTTACTCCTGGCACATGCATTGACTTTGCAGCTTATTCCTGTGAGGGTGTTTTAATCATTTAAATTGATGAATATGAATCAATTTTCATGGAAAATGTTGTTAGACAATTCCCTTTCCCCATGGTCACTGCTGCACATGGTTTGGCATTAGCCTCTCATCTAGGAAGTTTAGCATCCTCAGAACACATGAGATGGGACAGGACTAAAGGACACCAACTTTTCATTGTTTTGCTGAAGCGTTTCAGCCCATGGATCCAGAGCATTTCAGGCTGCCAAAATGTTCACAGTTGAAAAATTGCCTCTATATATTTAAGACTCAGGCAGGGGTCCCCTTCCTTTGGCCAAGAGGTCATACCCCTTGTAGGAGCCCCTCTGGTACTGGGAAAACAGCAGCAGCTGCCATGCTCGACACTGCTTCGGCGTGGACCCACTAGCCTCAGTGGGACTGACAGCTGCACTTTCCTGTGACTACCTGTGCGCTGCATTTTTTCTGTAAGGTTTCAAACCGCTATACCAAGATGGCTGCTACACATTGCTATTGTGATGGATTTGTGAAAAGGAGTGTAGCAGCTATGGTCAACACTATGTGAGATGATCCATTGCTAAATTCAAGCAACTTAAATTGAAGGAAACAAAATTGGTAGATAATCCCAAACACAAATACAGGCTGTCCGGAGAATGGATTGAGAGCAGCCCTGATGAGAAGGACCTGGGGGTGTTGGTTGATGAGAAGCTTGACGTGAGCCAGGAACATGTGCTTACAGAACAGAAAGACAAACATATCCTGGGCTGCATCAAAACAAGCATGGCCAGCAGGTCAAGGGAGGTGATTCTGCCCCTCTACTCTGCTCTCATGAGACCCCACCTGGAGTGTACCCTTCAGTTCTGGTGTCCCCGGCAGAAGAAGGTCACAAACTTATTAGAACAAGTCCAGAGGAGGGCCACAAAGATGATCAGGGGACTGGAGCACTTCTCCTATGAAGACAGGCTGAAGGAGTTGGGGTTGATCAACCTGGAAAAGAGAAGGCTCCAGGGAGACCTTAGAGTGGCTTTCCAGTACCTAAAGGGGGTGTACAGGAAAGCTGTTTTCAGGGATTGTAGTGATAGGATAAGGAGTAAACCATTACTTTTTAAATGTTAGATTTAGATTAGATATTAGGCACAAATTCTCTATTATGAGGGTGGTGAGGCACTGAAACAGGTTGCCCAGAGAAGTTGTGGATGCCCCATCCCTGGAAGTGTTTAAGGCCAGCAATCTGGTCTAGTGGAAGGTGTCCCTGCCCATGGATGGGGGGATTGGAATTAGATGATCTTTAAGGTCCCTTCCAACCCAAACTGTTCTATGATTCTGTTATATTTAATATTATAGCTTAAGTGAAGGCTGTGTGTGAATGGCAGACAGCAAAAAGATTATATGATTTATATCGTAGGTTCAGCAACCTTTCAGATGGACCACACCAGACAGTGATTTAGGGGCAGAAATTCACTGCAATTCAATTCACTTTAAGCCTTTCGACTTTGCCGCCTTGATATAAATCTACTATGTAATTTAGCTTCATGACCATTAATGGGAAATAAATGTTACTGAAGACTTTGATCATTTCAAAATTTTCTTCTGATTTTAATCTTTTAAATCTTGTAACCCAACTTGAAATTTTGGCATTACATTTCTTCAGCAAACACTTTCTTCTTAATGACATTTTACTCATTATACTCTTCCCACCTACCATGAGCTTCAATTTTGGACTGGGTTTGACTTTTATTGTTTTGGGGTTGGGTTTTTGTTGTTGTTTGTTTGTTTGTTTAAAACTTGCCTTTATGCAGCTGTGCAATATATGACAATAGAGGGTGATAAATACTGAACAGCTGAGGCTGAAAACAAGTTGGGTTAATGGAATGAATTGCAGGTGATGACACTTTTTTTTTTTTTTTTTTTTTTTTAACACAGAGAGTCATGAGATATTTTAAACAATATGTTTTACACACATCCAAAAAGAAATCCTTCGTTTTTCCCCAAAGACTCTCTGGTGTAAAATTCATCCCTAGTGGAGAATAAAAAATAATAAATAATAACACTAACCTATATTTAGTGACTTTATGAATTCACACAGAGTGGGATAATATTTATGTTTCTAAAATCCAGGTGAAGCACTAGCCCTCCGTTCTGCTGCTAAAATCCTTTCTGTTGCTGGTGTCTGCTAGAAATCAAAGAGTTAAAATGAAGACCACTGAAAGTAAAGCATATGTTATAAGCAGCAGGCTAGGCTCACTGGGCTTCCCACAGGCTAGTGAAAACTGGGAAGAATAAAATTCAGTTTCCCAACCCTTGTTCAATTACCACAATGTCCACAGTCAAAAGCATTTAGATGGGGGATCAAGCTCCTTGATTGGATGGAGGCTGAACGGATCAATTGGATGGACTGAATGGTCCATGAAGCCATTTCTGATGCTTAAGTAAGTACTGTAATTTTCAGAGCTCCTGTGCACCTGCAGCTTTCAAATAGTTTCTAAAGGTCACCCACCTATTCTGATTTTTCTGAGACTTAGATTCTTAATATTTCAAAACATGGAAAAGAATAGCTCTCCTTCTTCCAGTTTTCCTGTCCACTGGGGCCTGCAAGAGGCTTTTCTTTGACTTCAGTGGCTGTGCAACTTGTCTCCTATATTCTTTTGCCTCAGTTTTGGAGAGCAATTGTCTCAGGGTGGGTAAATGCCTGTCTCAAGAGAAACTGTTGTGTTGAGAATCACTATCTAATCCTTACCACCCATGCACCACATAATACAAACAGTAACAATGATGAGCAAATGAAACAGCATAAAAATAAAGAATAAGAAAACAGCACAACCACCCTAACAGCAGTGGCTAGAAAATCATCTTGAAAGGCTTAACTGTTCCTGTGGCACAGAAGCTAGGAGCGATTGTTCTGTGCCGCAATGGCATTGCCCAATAACCCATTCTGTCTAAACTAACAGAGCTGGCTAAATTGTCCTGCCTTGTGTTCCCTTTTAATTAATTGTTTAGTTTAAAGAGAGGATAAAAAAGGCTGGCGGGGATCCAAGCTCAATTGTCTGCTGCTATGACAGAAGAAAACACTGATCAGAATATTTCTCTGCAAAATGAAATGTGTATCTCCTGGGCTTTTAGCAATAGCAAAACAAGTTTACATTTCTGTCTCTAATATGATTCTGTCCTCTAAGTCATTAACAGTTCCTTGATCCCCTCTTCTTCCTGCCCCCTTTATCTTATTTATTGAAACTTGTAATATAAACAGCGTTTCTTCACCTACTGTCTTTTTGAATTGTTGATTGCCTGGAAAATTGCACTAGCACAAAGTTTCAGGGCAATTCTTCTGCATAGCAGTAGTGTTTCCATCCCATGCAGTACTGTCAGAAACCAGCCATCATTTAGGGCCATAACAGGCAACTTAGGGAGCAATCTACTGGACCTGCTTTGCCACTAGCACAAATGACAACAGCACAGTGTGACCCTTGGAGCATCAGGCGGACTCGCACAAGGCTGAGGATCTGGCCATGTGATTGTTTCCAGATAAAATCACATCCTTCACCCACCACATGCTGGAAAATTAGAGACTGCAGATCTTTCTAAACATGCTTAGGGATGTAGAAAACCCTTTCATAAGGAGGTGGGGACGAGGTTTCTTTTGAAAGGCAGCATAGGAAGGGATTGGAAGCACCAGCACTTTTGCCCCCTCGTTGTCACATTCCTTTCCCAGGCCCAGACGACGAGGCGGTCTGCAAGCCGCTCTGGCTGGGAAGGATCACGTTGCTGAACAGGGACGGGAAAGGGAATGTGGTTTCCTGAAAGGTTTCCAGCAAGTACATGGGAATGGAGCTCTTGAAAGAGACATGGAGCTGGAAGCACTTCCCTTCTGAGAAACACTTCCAACCTGCTCCCCAAGCCAAATGTAATAACAGCTCTGACATTATTATTACAAAGGGGGAAAAAGTCATTCTTCCAGCTCACTGCTGTAATTTCTCCATTTTGAAGCCACACCTACTTGGAGACCTGGAAGTCATGTGGTTTTACATGCAAGCCTACACACAAGGGGTACTTGTTGGGCACATCTCTACCAGCACTTATCACTAAGTCTTTCTGGAAATGCCAGGAAGGCTTTTGGCAAGAACAACAACAAAAAAATGAACATAAAGATTTGTTTTTCAACTTGGGTACCTCTTTTTATCTATTTTGACTTACATGCTTTTATTGCCACAAGTCGTCTGAAATACAAGACAAGGTCTTTCCTACTTTCAGTCATGAGCCAATATCTAGTTATGAGGGAAAGGTCTGTGTGAAAACCAGCCACCTTGCCATTTGATGTCGTCAATTTTAAGTTTGGTAGGATCCTCCTACAGCTGCAAGGTCCCTTCATATCCCCACCTAATATACTAACCTGTGCAACAAATTAAGAAAAACTATTTGAAACATCTCTCTAAACAAGCCTATCAGAGAATATGCAAACATCCTTATGAATGAACAGTAACAGAGTTGTGCTAAATATTCAGATGACCACTAGAAAGGTTAGGAAATAACGTACAAAGGAAGAAATGAAGAAGCAAAAGCAGCAAGGGACTCAGTTTCTGTTTCACCATCCAGGAATATGCTGGAATATGCACAGAAGAGTTACAAAACAAGTGCTGTTGACAGTGCAAAGGGGAAAATAAAGGCATTAGAAACAGTATAAATTGTACTGGCATGAATAATGTTTCTCCCCAGACTTTGTTCTAGAAAAAAAAAAAGGGGGGGGGGGTGGCATTAATTCAGCAACCTCTGTTTCTAAATAGGTTTAGTTAAATTGGTATATTTTTTGTTTAGATAAGGCCTCAGACTCACTGGCTCTCTGGAACCCCCGTTTAGTCTTACCTCTAACCACTTTTTCCAGCCCATAGCAGGGAAAAATGTACCACAAGAGGCAGAGCCAGACACCAGTAAGAACCTCTCTAAGAGTGTCTCAGCAAACACAGGGCCAGAAATCCATCCTTGTTCACAGTGAGCAATTCATTTGATGAGGACTACTTAAAGAGGCAACCTTTAAGCCACCAGCTTACTGACACCTGACAGTCATCAGCCTGCTATAAAACATGAGTCAGTCAATTACATTAATTTTTTGGAAAATAAGAATCTTTAGAACATTCTATTCACATTTCTGTGTATGGATCATTTAACCTTGTGGGTCTTGGGTTGTTGTTTTTGTCAGTGATGTTGGTGTTGGTATTCTTAACTAAGCATATAAGAGGAATATGAACACAAAAGTTCCTACCAGTATCAGTAAAAATTAAAATAACATTTTTTTACAGAGTTATGTCCATATTCTAGCTAAGGACTGGAAGGTCTTTTTACTTCTGAGAAAATATGGCCATAACTATACAAATCAGACCTCTGATAGCATACTTTTCTTAAAATTCAAAATATTTTTGCTGATGTTAGAAAGGCACGTGACATTTCAGAGAGCTGTTTCTGGTTTTGCAGTTAACTCAAACATCAAACACGTCACAAACTCATTTTCAGAACAAAGAGGCATGACTATGTCTGACTTTTTTTTAGAAAATACACCATACTTTGTTTCTTCTTTAGTCTGATGCTTTCAGTCTGATAGAAAAAGCCACAAAATCAAAGATTTTTAATGGTAATATCACTAAAAATATCAAGTAGCTACAAAATTCTTATAGGTTGAAGAACACCTTAACTTCAACCAATTCATGTAATAAGATGTATAAATAAGTCTGAGGACACAGCTTCTTCCAGTCAGAGGTAGATGGATATGAGGAACCTAAATCCAAAATGGTGACAAAAAAAATAAAAATAAAAAGCCTAAACTTGAGGATGCCTAAAGTCACTAGGACATGTCTTAATTGACATGAAGTACACCAGGTTGCAGGAGATCACATCTGCAAATGTGCAGGATTGCCAAAATCTGTGATGATGAACACCTGTACTCCTCAATATAACCATGATTCAGGAACAAGGTGTTTCTCAGTTTGCATCCTTCAAAATGCAGTCCTTGAAACCAACTTACGTGCTTTCAGAACAGGCTCAACACACACTAATAAACTGAGGTCTCCCAAAAAGATAGTTGTGGTCATTTGCTTGTTTAAATGGAGCAGGAAGAGGAATTTGTGTCAATGTCATCTTCCAGGTTCTCATTCAAAGCTGGGTTAGTACCACATAGACACAGACCAGGAAACAGGATTCTTCCCTCCCAACAGTATGCCCTAAGCACTAAGTGACAGCCACACTCTTTTTTGTGTGCTCTGGTTCAAGCTACCTCAGGGTCCTTGCAAGCATCTGAAAGTGGCACAGGCAAGGAACTACTTAACTCCAAGTCATCCAGTCACTTGCTAAATGCATGCTTTTAGTGGGGGCCTAAGAAGAGGCTTTTATTCCTCCTTCCCCATCCTACTGTTTTGCCATCCAGACAAGCACTCTAAGCTGTAAGCGTACCCTGTGGTTACACTGCAGCAAAGCAGTTGACTGCTTTTCTTGCATACAGTAAAGAGGACACTTGGCCATGGATTATGATTAGATTGAAGAATTTTCCCGCAAACCCCACTGAGGCTTAGCAATGGCTATGACTTCAGGCACCTCCTGGCTAAAGTTCAGTGCTCCCTCCTGGCTCGCCCTAGACAGCTGTCTACTCAGTATGAGGGTTTTCCAGCTCATCCTTCTGAATCACCACTCGTTGGTGCACTCTTTAGCACTCAGACTGATCATTTCCCATCTGGTGGGGAGATTTCTGAGTTCATCAGACCTAGCATTAATTAACAATGTGACAGTTGCAGACAAACTGTTCTGGAGCAATAAGTACCCTTCACATTTGCCTTGTTTTTTGACTGACTCTTTTTCTGTTGAAAATGCACTGGAATGGTGCACTATGAGCATCTTCTCTTTTATTAGAATTATGGTCCTCATGGACATCAACAAGTGATTTACATGGCAGGCCAGCATGAGACTGATACACTGAATAGCCAGCAACCCCATCTGTTTTTTGCAAGTTCTCATAAAACCAGCATGTGTGCCCATAAACTCAGAGATGCCATCAGCAACATGGAGGAAGTGGCCACTCGGGCAGAGTAACCTTCATGTGATCTTCAGAGCTGCAGAGCTGAACATAATTTTCATGAAACTATGCTCAAAAATTCTCACACTGGAGCCTGTTCACAAATCAGAGGAAGTAAACCTGGAGTGCAAGACATCAATAATCACATAATGCAAGATTAAGTGACCAAGCAGCAACTAATTTAACCACATTTAAGAAATGACAGTTAACCAATTTGATCTTGTATTTGAGTATTTCCTAATAACCTCTACAGTTCTGTTTCAGCTCCCATCATGCTTTTCAGAAAATATTCCATAGAAGCTTTACTGTTCTCTGTCCATGTGCTGGACACTATGCTCCACAGTGAATTGATGTGGCATCCCTACTGGGCATGCTGGATCTGCCACAATTAAAAAAAAAAAAAAAAAAAAAAAAAAGGAGATGAGATAATACAGCACCCTAAACCTAGCAGAAATCTGTCTGAAATTATTCTGAAATGCTCCTACTCTCTACACTGCTCCCTGCCAAGTCTCACCACCCTCTACTGTCATTTTATCTTCCCTTTTATAAGAGGAAATAAATGCTAAATCAGCAAGTTGGGCTCACTCCTTAACATAACAATTACTAACAATACACATTTTCCCCTTTGTTATAAATGACTTTAGTGTGTAATTCAGGCAAATGAGAAGACAGGCACTGCTTATACACACTGTCTCCATCCTTTTGTGAAAGGCCAGGACCAGCTGCCTGGAGATCTCACCAGCCTAGAGACCTGCAAAACAACAGCTTTTTCTTTCCACTGTGATGACATCCATAGCTCTCCTGTGACTACCTCTCTTCATAACCAGAAGATTAGGACTCCAGGAAATGAACTTCTGAAGAAAAAGGATAGAGAGACTTCAAACATTCAAGAGGCTGCACACTATGGTATAATCTGCAATTATTCTATATATTTTTCTTTTACTTTTTGTGTGTGTGTGATTCTGGAAAAAAAAAAAAAAAAAAAAAAACACTTTGCACTTTTTCTTACACCACAAATGCTATATATTTTACTTTTGGACTTACAAGTATTGTAGACTGTCCTGAGGTTCTTTGGCTACATAAAACATGCCGTTAGGTCACTCCAGCAGTGAGCAGTGGTGGAGTTCACCATAACAGTCATGTTACCTACAGCACCTTGATGCCTGGCATCAGTCCCACACAACCCCATGACATCACCAACAACTCCTTCTTACCCATCTCATCTGCACCATGCCTATCTCCCAACCCTAATGCACAGCACTACTGGACTCGCACCACTGTTTTCTAGGCCCTGTAGCACACAGGGAGCATGCAGAGAAAGCATGAATCAAGGGAAAATTTGAGTCAGGCACTTTCTAACCCTCCTGTCCTCCAGCTAAATGATAGCACTAGTAGGCAGATCACAAAGAGAGAGGAGGCAACATGCCTCCACAGGCCTCATGGGCCTTAATGTCTGCTTCAAGAAGAGTTATCCTCTGCCAAAGACTGTACTGTGTTACACGAGCTGGGCCTTTAGGCCTACACAGTTAAACAGGATCAGGAGGACTCAAGTCTCTCCCTTGCAGGTGGCAAAGCTTGGATGGAAAGGGAATGCAATCAAGAACTTCCTTATGTGTACATATCCCAGAGGCATTGGGAGAGAAGTCTTTGCCTCTGGAAATCACATGAAACACTGGACAAAGAGGCAGCCTTCCAACCCACCCTGACCTGATCTGCGTTGAGGTGGCTCAGAAGGAGCCCAGCTGACACTCCCAAAATTCTGATCTATCATCTTGAAAAAGATAGAAAACATCAAGTTAAGTTGCCTTGGTCATGGCTCTCTACAGATGTCCCATCATATCCCTGTGCCAACAGCATTTGGCTCTAATTCTCATACAACCCACAGAAGAAGGACACTCTTTGTTCTTCCCAGGCAACCTCCAAATCAAAAGCAAGAAGTGACCCTCCAGGCTCTCAGGAAGACAACATGGAGGGAATAGCACAGAGATCCTTTTAACACCCCTCTCCTGACTGAAAAGGAAGGAAAAGGGAACACATTGCTCTGTCCTTTCTTGCAGGTACCCATTTGTTCAAGTGCCTTGGAGCCACCACAGTGGATAAAGAACTGCCTGCAGGCCCCAGAAGAAACCGCAGAAAGGCTGCCAGCAACTTGCCACAAGGCTCCATGCCGAATTCCAGGTTCTGCCAGCCTCCCCAGCTGTTTCACTCAAAATCAGATTGTTTGAAACTTTTTGGCAGGGTGAAGAGGTGAATTTCACGCAGCCTGGGGACACCAAGTGACTTGGATGTGCCAGTGCATGCATAGGGTGTGCCCTAGCTGATATAGTAATAGTTACCTATAGAAGCTGAATCTATACAGATTAGGAATATTTAGAGAATAATTACTCTTTGGAATAGGTCATAAGAGCAAGTTTTTTTGTGGACCCAAGTCTCAAGTGGATACACACACTACAGACAATGCTGTGTCCCCAGTCAGTTTGGATTTCAGGTCCTATGCTTCAAATACATTTCCAAATTCATTCAAATTTAAGTCATTGATATTTCCAGTTCATTTGAGAAAGCAATTCTGAGGTTCACAGCTGACCACATTTTCTTTATATTCACACTGTAATTTTAACTCCCTCCTGACTTGCTCTGTTGCAGATTCAATTATAAAAACATGAATGCTCATTATTTAAGTGATTTATTACAATATGAAACATTAAAGACTAGTTCAATGATTGATGTGATCAGTGTAGCCATGCTAAAGCCCTTGAATGAACACTGATTTACACCAGTGGGTAGTCTGGCCTTAAAGTTCTTTTGTATATCTAGTATTGAGTTTTTTTAAAAGCTTTACTTTATTTTCATTTCTGTCTGGCTGAACTAGTATGGGGAGGGTGGAATGGCAATGGCATTGCTCTTTGGCAGGGCTTTCTCAGCTTAAAAGCTGTTCTCATGAAACTTCCAGTTGAGTTGTTGCAGACTCAGACATTTAGTTACTGTGGTTTCAATACACACCTCAGCCTATCGATGCTCAGCTGAAGAAACCACCAATTCCAATTCCACTGGTAGCTCACCTATCATAGCTAGTGTAAACCAGCCAGCCTTTCCCCAACAAGGAGCCTAAATTCCCTGAAGCACTGTTTCCAGATGGGGAAACTGCCTTCAGAGACACCTGTTACATCTCATAATATCAGATAGCACCACGTCTGTAATTCTACCTCAGACTCATCCTACAACTTTGTGAGTCACACTGCATGTTTCATGTACCAAGTGAACTAAAGCAAACAAACAGGAACTATTTGTATTCTTCTTATTTGTGCCAGGGCTTAATAATAAATCCCTCTGGAAACACTTCCGAACAGGTAGCAGCCGGCATGCAAGTTTTGGCAAGGATTTAAACTAGTCTTTACCTGCTGCAGCTGTTGGGAAATTTCTAGCTGTTGCTGGAAATGTACTTGTACCTGCATGCAGGGATTGGGAGTGTGAGCAGGTGTTTGTAAACCACAGTTATATTGCTAACTGTGCTTACTGTCTCAAAAATACTAATCATACTAGCAATGTCTGGTACCTGAAACATCTTGCTGCAAAAAAATCTCTTTCAATTTGTCTTACCACAGCGATCAGAACTGCTCTAAGCAATAAATGCCTCTCGAGCTAATTTCTGTGTGCAGCACAATGTTACATACCCTGAAGGCCCTTTAAGATTTGACCCCTTTCACTGTTTTTCCTGCTGTCAGCCAGGACAGCAAAAGAAGAGGTGGTATGTGGGCTGAAAAGCCAAGCAGTCCTCAATCAGCCCTTTGTCTTTCATGACCAGCTTTTTATCCAGGGGCAACAGTCTTTTTCCATTACCAGTAAAAATGAACCCCCCAGTAGGGGTGATGAAGAAACAATAAAACTAATCATTAAGCAGGCCTGCTGAGGAGTGAATTCCAGTCCCAGGTCAGATCTAATTGCATTCTGACACTGAAGCAATGGCCTGGTCATTTATATTAGCAATGTCATGTTTCTTTTTATTTATTTCTCTCCATTTTGCTCCCTGTCCCCATAAATAAAGAAACATAAACGTGCAGATTGATGAAAAGATGGACATGGAGATCAAAATACAATCACTGTCCTGTGGTATACTTTGCAAATTTTTAACATACTCTCATTTTAGTCAAGATCAATTGTGGAAAAAGCTAAAAATAAATATAGTGTTTTGGAAAATAATGAGCAACTGTAAAAAGGAGATTTAGTAAAAATTATGGTAGTATCATGGCCTATTACCAAGGAAAACTATGTACACAGGGGAGGAAAGACATATTTAATCATGCACATAAGCACGCAAGGTATATATATATGACTGTGATTTCAAAACCAGGGAGAATTAGATACCTACCTTTGAGTAATTACAATAGCAATATACCGCTTTTGAGCTCAGTACAGCACGTGCATGCACATGGGATGCACACACATCCCTGAATACACTTTCTGATACAAGTATTTGAGGTCCCTTTCCTCCTTTGCCACTTTTTTTAACTGCTATCCCCATTTATGACATTTTGCCCGTCTGCATCCTCAGCCTCTTCCCCCACTGTTTTTGCCCAGACTCCAGGCCAGCCTCCCAGCCTGAGTCTCTTCCTTCAAGAATCTAAACAAGATGCCTTTGCATCTGACTGAACACAATGGGCCCCTCTTCAAAGCCAAGCAACATTTTTCCTATCATTGTTTGCAGGGGAAGACTCACTCTGCAATCTGCTCAGATATTATGGTCACACAGGCCTTATTAACTTACGGGTAGTTTTGCTGTCACAAGAGGGTCCGTACAACTGACAAGATCACTTAATCCCTTCCTAGGTCCCCGAGCATTTGTAACAAGTTTTGTAATTGCTTTTTAAATAAAATGCCCTGACCTTGGAAACTCACTTGTGAGCCAGCTCAGTTCTCTGGCTTTTTTCCCTTCATATAGCTTTTATGACCTCTCCTATCTGGATATTGAGCCCTTTCTCAGAAGTATCTTAGTCCAATCCCCTTGATGTTATCCAGAGCTAAAAGCCCTCGGCATGTGCTTTGGATTCAATCCCTACCTGGCTGCTGTGCTCAGAGGGGCGTTGATCAAATCTTGTAACAACAAATCAGGGACCAGAAAATGTACTTGTAGAATCTGGAGTTTTTCCATCTAATTGCAAGCAGGCTTTCACAACTCATTTACTGAAGAAAACTTCCTTATCAGGTGAGGATGTGACTAACTTCCACCCAGATTCCATGTTGTGGTTCTTATCAAAAACACTTGAAAAGAATTTTGCTTTATCCATGGAATCAGCTTTCCAAGGTTGCTTTATTATTGAAAGCCACAGCATAGCACAGTGACAATTTTGCCAAGTATGTACCACGCACTTCATATTCTAGGGCTAGCAGTGAACCTTGTACCTGCCCTGGTGGAGAACCAGACTAACATGGTATACCACAGTTAGTTTCTGGTATTAAGCTCCATGATTCTATGAAAACAGTGCCACCAGCATCCAAGCTATCTAGTTTAGCAACTCATTTATGAGTTGTTCGTGAACATTAATCATTGTCAGGGCAGGCACACATTCCTTGATGTATTAGTGTGCCCACACTGGCTTTCTTAGTTATCTGTGGTGAATCTCTAAAAAGCTACCCGTAGATGCCAGGCCAAAAATCTCTGCAGTGCTCTAGCACACTTCAGCTGTGTCTGTGCAAGCATGCAGCAAGAGCCAGGCTGTGTAACCTGGGTTCTGCTTCCAATGCTGCCACTGAGTTGCTGGACAAATTTGAACGAATCATATAGCATGTGCCTATATTTCAGCCTTTCAGCTAATGTATACAGTGGAGTCCCCTACTTCTGTAGGTATTCTGTGGCTTAACAAACACAGAGTGGGCTGGATCAATGTGCAATGAAAGTGCAAGGGACTGGGACTTGCACCTAGAGCTATTAACTTACCTAAGATCTAAATCACATTAAAAGCTACAAGGATTTAATTCCCAAGGTGGTGAGCACCTAAAACACCCAAAACATTATAGACATTACTGGAATGTAATTAAATACTAAATACTATTATAATAATAACTTAGCACTTTTATTTCCAAGACTGAAAAAACATTTTGGTAAACTCTAATTAAGAGTCAACTAATGAAACACCACTTCTTTGCAGTGGGGAGCAGTATATGTGTAATGGTGCACAACAACATGACCCAACAGATTAGAGAGGAAAGTGAGGAAAATATCAGTCAGCCTGCAAGTTCAGAGAGAATTAGGCAAACAGAAGGATCCTATGTGGAATTGGGATTAGGACACTTGAAGTAAATTAACTCTATTGCTAGAGAAATGATTGCAGAACACTTAAGTTCAGCAATTGTGAAGAAGCTTTTTAATATCTTTGCTGAAAAAACACTACTCACGTCAGCAGTGTTCCCTACCTCCTATTGAGACATGAGGACTGATTCAGATGAGGATGTGCCACCTACAGAGGAAACAGGTACCACTGACTGCAGCACTTAAGGGCTGAAAGAACAAACCCAGCCCCACAAGACAACAGAGCAGCATCAAGCAGCAAGAGACTCCTGCACAAATCACTTCACAGGATCCTCTCTCTCCTCCATATCAAACAGCTTCCTCCCATAGTTCCACATATCTCAAAATGCGAGTGGAAGAATTTAATTGCAAACAGGCTCCTCTTATATCCATAACTATAAACAGTTATAAATTTTTTGTACCTTGCATAAATAAAATATGTTCTTTTTCACTAATCATATTCCCGTAATCTCCATGCCCTTCCCTAATTCTGATAAAAATATTTGTTTAAAAATATTTGTTTAAAAAATTTGTTTAAATGTTTAAATCCATTTAATTTTCCAACATTTATGTCATTAATCCATTGAGATTTCTCTTTTCTAAAATTGTAAAGTACATCTTAAAATCAGTTCCCTTTATAATTTTTAACTTTCTAAAATATAATTACACACCAGAAACTACTTGTTTTCATATGTGCCAGCTAAAGCTGTAACATATTATTTATCAGAAAGAAATTAAAAACTTCAATTTCATTCTTATTAAGTATATAATACATCATATGAATATACCTACACAAATGTGACCTAGAATTAAAATTTTAACACCCCCAAATGCAAGGCTTCTTAGATACTTCAAGATAAGACTCAGGTCTTGAATCAATGCCCAGTGAGAGTTCATTCATTGACTGTTATCGCTTTTGTTCCACACTCTTAAAGGTAGTATCAGAATATTTGGAGATACTGAAGACTTGAATTTTTACACACAGTTAACCTTCCAAAGTCTGGGAGAGCCTGGGCTTGTGAATGACAACCCAGAAATTATCCAGAGAATTCTTATCATAAAGCAGGAAAAGGTTGGCAATTCCTTACGCTCTCTTCCTCTAGATCATCTTACCCAAAGGAAAGACTACTGGGAAGAGTTTCCATGTGCCATAAAAACTCTGTTCCATTTTGTGGATATCTGACCAGTATCTCCTATTCATATATGCAGGACAGGGTCACAGCACCAAGTCTCAGGTGGGCATCAGGCACAGTGCAATAACCCTATCAGAATTTCAAAGTCCCCACTCCACTTTATTTACAGACTAACGGCTGATACTGAGCTCAGGGGAATCATTTAAACTTCAACATACATCAGGTAATGGTTTGCTTTCACTCATACAAATCACCCAAAACCTCTCCCATGACATTTGTGCTTTTAAATAGTATCACTAGGCAGATGGAGATTGGTAGACCATAGCTCTAACTCTTTAGTCAGACCATCTTATAACTGCTGCTGGATTTGGAAATATCAAGTCTAAAATTAATCTCTTCATAAAATAGTCTCATACATTGTCCCCTTACCTACCCTGAAGCTGTTGAAAATTCATATGAACATTATTTAGGAAAATAAAACAAAACAAACATGTTAAAGAGTTATCCTTTCTATTACCTCTTGCTCTGAATTCAGGAAAACTGCAGTTAAATGTACCAATAGACAATCAGGGACTTTACAAGAGCTCTGAGAACAAATCTTTACTTATAAAAGATTAATTACAGCATTCACAATACTCTAAAAATCTAGTTTGTAGAACAGGTGGTCTGAGGTTTTCTAGTCATTTACAATTTTTATTTACATTTGTATTGACTTCATCTTTCTTTCATGGACTGAATTTCCAGAAGCTCCACTTCATAAGCCTTGTTGAAACTTATTGTACATATGAAATGACCTGGGTAAAATTGCTGGAGTCAAGACAAAAATACAGAAGACAAAAATACTTCCTCTCCTCTTCCATCCTCCAAAAGACTTACAGAGACACAATGTTAGAGAATATTTAGTGGTTCTTTTATTCAGGAGGAAAACTAATTTAGTAATACCATTGAACAAATGACAGGTCTGATTGTCTCTTGGAGAGAAGTGAAGAAACAAAGAAACCTTGTCACACGATGATTTTTAGGATCATGCTATTGAGCCCATATACTTGCCAACAATTCCTCATGACTTATTCACCTCTGCAAATGATGTTATTGATCTTATATTGAGACAATGAAATTTGACTTATTCAGTGTCTGTTTCTCCTAAGCTGGCATTACAAAGAGGCCAGAATACAGTACCAAGAAGCATTTAAAAAACATGACAGCAATAAGAAGGTTTGGGGAATACTTATTATTGGATGAAAATGATGAATAGAGGACGGAGGTTACTGAGTAACTGAGATTTGTTCTAATTCTACCTATTCTGAAGAAGCAGCAGAGGAAAGACACTTTGCAGCCTCAGCCTCAAACTCAAGTTTCAGTTTCAGTCTGAGTTATCTGTTAGGATCCACCAGCCCAAGTTCACCAGAATACAAAATGCTCCATACCAGCAGCAATGTAATACTATGTTGGGAATACCAACATGGAAAGAGAAAGCCTTTTTTACTTTCCTTACAAATGCTAAGTGTTCTCGACCACTTAAAGCAACTATTGCCGCTCTACAGTAATACTAGAATGGACAATTTTAGAATATGATCTTGCTTGTGCTGAAGGCAAGCATAACTTGATTTTGGTGTGAAGGCCCTTTGGGATCACCCTTGCTCAACGAAAAGCCAGAGGGTAAAGGTCACTTGAAGCATACTCCAAAACTGACTTTGATAGGGATGCTGAACAATGTAAAAATTAGGTCTTTAAGCCTAGGTGCTCTACCAAGATTTGCCAGGCAGCAGGCTATCTGCCGAGTATCCATGTGCCTCTTTTCCAGATCCAAGCACCGCTCTGAAAGAGCCAGGCCCTTTCTGCTGCCAGAGAGAGCTCTGGAAACCTCACTGGAGCTTGCTCCCTTTCCTGCAGTACCAGGTTATTAAAGGGCCTGTATTCCTCTGCCTGCCCCCACAAGCATAAATCCTCATTTTACGTTGCTTTTCCTTTAACACGGAACATAAAAGAATGTACTTTTATTGGAGTTTTATCTTTGCCTAGGCTTCTAACAACCCATACTGAACACTCCATTATTATGGCCCCTTCTGGATTTAGAGGTATATAAGCTGTTTGTGCTTGGCTGCATACATTGGTATTTTTATGTCCTTACATATCTTTATCTGTACAGTATCTCTGAATACACTTAAAACTGCTTCAAAACACCCTAAGAATTCATTCAAATAAATCTGTAGACAAAGCAATCTGCTACACGCATATTTCCTCATTACTTGAACTTTCACATTAAGTGAAGGCTGGAGTGTTTAATTTTGGCCGTTTGTTTTAATTTGGTCATTACAGTTAAAAGGCCATGTCCCAGATTTGGCCCTGTGAAGGGATAGTTTGCTCCAGTTTAAATGGGTATGAGGCATAGCATTTTCACATCATAGAAACGCTTCTCTCTCCTTTTTTTTTCCTAATGTAAATTTTGCAATGCTAATTCCTTTCATAAGAGACATAGGGATAAGTAGTGGTTTACAGTTCAACCTTCCCCTGGTACCCATAAATATTTATTGTTTCTTGCCCTGTTTCAAGGCACACATGAAATTCATCTTCGGGGGGGAGGAGGGGGGGCAGGGAGGGAGGGAAGGGATGTGGAGGGGAGAACATCATCTTTATAAACGTGAAGAAAACGAAAACAGATGCGTGGAGAGGAAAAGAGAAGCTGGTGGGAACACGGCAGGGCTGGCGCGCATTTTCCCTGGGAGATGGCCGTGCTTCCTCAGGCTGCCCTGCGGGCGAACGGCTCCCTGCTGACATCCTCTCAGGAGGACATGGCAGCCACCGCGGGCAGGCCTGGCTTGGCATGAGGCCGTCTGGGAAGGCACCCACTCCTCAGCCAGGCCTCCAGCTCCACGTGTGCACTGTCCCCTCTCCGTTTAAAGCTCCTGCCAAGCAGGGAGGAAAATGTCTCCCTGCCAGGAAGCAGAAGGTCAGCCTAGGGCAGTTTGCTCGCCCAGACCCCGCCGTCAGGCTCTGCAGCGGCATGACGGCAGCCCGCTAGAAGCGGGCACAGCCGTGCGAGGCCAAGGCTTTGCTGGCAGGGCGGCGGGCGGCAGCGGGGAGGAAGGGGGAGGAGGTGCTGGGAGGGGGACCGGGAAACTGTAACTCATTGTGGATGGGCTGGACTGGCCGGGGTGGCGAGCGCTTGCAGCCCAGCACATTCATCAACCTGCCGAGCAGCCCGACAGGCTGGAGCCGCGGCTGCTCCCTCTCTCCCCATGTCAGGCGTGATCCAGCCCAACTGCGCCGAGGCGGCGCGGCCCAGCCAGGCCAGCTCCGGTCAGCACAAACCATCGCAGCCTGGGCAGTCCAGGTGCCCCAGCTCTTGCCGATGCGCACCCTCCTGCGTGGCCTAAGTGATCTGGAGCCTAATCCCCTTTCCCTCATGGCAGTTGCAGCCACGATTAATTTAACCCAGTCGTGTCCACTCGCATTAAAGGCGGTGTTTGGTTTCATTTCACTTCTAAATCAGCCTAGGGCCACAGGCTCCAGCAGCCCCTCTGCATTTGAGGGAAGAGCCAGGCCCCTGGGCTTCCTTCAGTAATTCAAAAGGGGCAAAGGCACTGCTCTGTTTTCTTCCATTTGATGAAGTAATTTGGGTTAAATTCTCTTATTTACTTTGCCGGCACTGCTATAATGATGTTGCTCTCTCGCACAGAGTTAGCAAATACTTCAAGCTTTGTATCAATTACTTTCTTTGCCTGCCCCCAGGAAACGCCACCATGGTGTGGTGCAGCAGGGTTCCTGCAGCACTGCTGCCGCCACCGCTGCCCGCTGCTCTGCTCAGGGGCACTGTGCTTTTTCTTTGCCAGTAAAGCAAGAGCTACAAAGACCAAAATGCACAGGCATGAGCATGAATCTCAGCTTGCAACTTCCCCCCGGTCTTGCTCGTACCCTAATGGGACGGGATGCTGGTGCAGCACATTAAGGCATTTGCTTTGCTGGCGTGCCTGATATACATCAATACCTAGCTGCAATACCTAGCCATGTCACAGGGTCTTAGCTCACAGCTTTTGCTTTAAACTTCCTGCAATTTGTCTGCCATAGCAGAATCAGAACACTGCTTTACTGATGGGGGCAGTGAGAACAATTTGTCCAATTTCAAAGATTTTGCTTGAAGGATTTCATGTTGTTGTTGTTTTCATTGTTGTTGTTATTTTGGTTTGCTTTGTTTTTTGTAGAGGCTGAGTTAAATGATCATGTTTAAATTACATGTAATAGCACTTCATAAATTTATGTGATTTTCCCAAAATACCAGGCTGGCTATATATCATACAAACCTATCTCTGATACATTTTCCGCATCATTTCCAAATTTTCATTGACCTGTTCATTTTGTTGGAGTTCATATGTCCCAACATTCTCCCATAAAATAATGGATTTCTATATTTTATTACTTACTATTCAGTACTGTGGCTTTTATTCTAAACGAGATGATACAAAGAAGCATAAACTACAGTTCTTTCATGTCTAAGAATCCCAATGCAATTTATAAATGTAGGTACTGCATTAGGAATGCAACAATACTCAGTAGATACTTAACGTATCTTTGGTTTAGATATGTGCTCACAATCCTCCTGAAGTCAGAGGGACTTAAGCACATTATCAATATAGGGAAGGGGAGCTTTTTTAAGAACAGACTTCAAAATACTTAAAGTGCTTTCCTGCAAGTGCCTCTTAAAGGGTATTTCTGGATCAGAATTATTCTGCCAACATCAAAATGCATTTTTTTTTTTCTGGATTAGATCAAAGAAGTATTTAGCATATCAGGGGAAGAAAGAAATTGGATTATTTTTTCAAATGAAATGACAGGGGAGACTTTAGATGGGAAAATAGAATTATTCAAAGAGGAATTCTGCCAAGAAAAATAGATTAACATTATTGTACTTAAAGAAATACGTGGTCAAGAGCTCAGAACAATATTCATTCAGAATATGGAAGCTCTAATGGTACCATTTTAAGTTGTGTCATCCATGCAATACCAGCAAGCAAAGTCCGGTACAAAGTGTTGATTTGATCTTGATATCTATATCTTGATACAGGGTGACAGTAATATATATTAGCAGGATAAGAGAAAAGGAAGAAGTATAGGAAATCTGGGAGAGATTTGTACTGAAACCACTTCTTGCAATATTTTAAGGGATTTCCAAGGACCCTAACCCTCTGATACCAAGCTTGTCCTGTCCTCTTTAATGTGCAAGATGTGACAGGATAACCTAACAAAATAATTCCTGTTACCTCTGATATGAAATACTATTATGCACAATGCTAAAGGTGGCTCTCATGTTTATGAATGAGCACACCTCTGCAGAATCAGGCTCAACTCCAGCACTCTACTTTTTCTACACGTGTAATTAGCACTGTCGGTCTAGCAGTTTCTTAAGCAAAACCTCTGTACTGAGGACTGCACTTTCTATTATCAGCAGCCATACAAGTGAAGAAGCTACAGTAGACAATTTAGAAAATATCTTAATTGCAATCAGCAAGGGTAACTTCTGCAGCAAGGCAGGTGGGAAACCAGTGGAAGAAGCAGATTTAGAGTGGTGGTGGTGCAGTTTGTAGTGTAACTGCTGCATTCTTAAGAAATAACATCAGGCTTTCTCTGGTGTCTGGAAAACATCATCTGCTATGCAGGTACTCTCTGTCAGCTATTGCAGGACAAAGGACAATAGTGAAAGGTTACATATGATGTGTCATGCTGAAAGACTACTGTTCCATCAAACTGTTCCACTTTCAGCACTACATAATATCAGAAAACTGATCAGAAAAAAAAAAAAAAAAAGAAAATGTGAAACCATAAAGCTATACTCTTGCTAGTGCAGCATTATCACCAGTGCAGCAAATCTATCAAAATTTACAGAATAACTGATGAGACATATACATCAGAGAAATTAGTCTTGCATTACTTTTCAGAGGTGACCATACACGTGACAGCTTTGTTAAATCATTAATTGTTTATTAAAATGAGAAGTCAAAAAACTATTAGAAGAACCTTAGAAAACCTCTTCAAAAAGTTCAGTGAAATTGCTGGCTTAAGATGAGCCTATTAAAGGATGAGTATAGGCAAGTCTTGAAAAATATTTTGGGATTAATAATGCTTTACTGACATGCCAGCAGTCACACAGCAGTATTTATGCTAGGTGGCTGCCCTGTATTAAATGATACATATTAAAAAAAGTTTCCGCTAGTCAGATAATATCCAAATTATAATTGAATCCAAGCAAAAATCCTAGATCTAGGTACCCACAAGCTTAGATATTTATGAAAAACAAATCCAAATTTAAAATGCTTTCATAGGTAACAAAAGCATAACAAATAGCTACTACTAGTTACTGGACCTGTCATACATTACTAATTGTGAAGCAACTTTGCCAACTCTCATGATCAGCTCGTGCTTTCTTAAAATAATCAGTATTTTTCTTGAAATTCTAGCTGCTGGATTCATGTGAATATATACAAATCACAATTTTCTCTGTCTCATCTTTTAGCATTCCCCATCAAATTCTCAAGGTAAAGTACAGTAAGTATGTCTTTTCTATATGGAAAGGGAAATTCAGGCCATTGTCTTACTTCCTTTGTAGTCTACGAAGAAACTCCAGGTTTGTTTTCATTAAACATTTGGCACAACACCTGTGCCTGCAATGCAGTGTGTCTTATGTAAGGATACATAACCCAAACTGACTGAGATGCTGCATCTTAATAAGCTATTATCAAGTAAGTGGCAGTAGCTGTCTGGAGAAGTGTTCCTAGTGTGTCTAAACCATGTGAGATACTTTCAACGTAAAGTGCTTATTCTGCAGCTGACATCAAAAATGCCCTGGCCCAGGAACTACAAGAGATTATGAACACAAGCAGAATAATGGCAGAATCAGAATATGTTCTGAATCGATAGTTTTTAACCTTTAACTTAGAAGAGAAATGCTCTTCTATCTAACTGAAGTACACAGCAAAGTACACCTGGCTTCTAGACAGATAGGAAAAAATAAAAAATAAAATTTTGGTCCACTGCTTCCACAGCCATTTAGTAAAGTAGAAATAAGCCCATTGTAACAGGAGATTGCCATAGGATCCGTATCTCCAGCTTTGCAAATGAACATGCCTTGATGTTTAATTTTCCGTGAGTTCCTCTGCATTTAGGTACCAGCAGGAGACCATTATACTGTGACAGCACTCAGTTCTGATGACATTATCTTAAACTTTTCCCAGTTGTCCGTCCTCACCCCTGTTGTGCTGCTGCCATCTATTAACATTCCACTGACAACAATGAAAGATGTTAGAGCAGAGCACGTTAACGCAGTAGCCAAGCTGGGCTGCTTTTACCTGGTTGTACACAAATGTTTGGCAGCAGCTTTATAGTTAATTAGCTGGATCACCTCGTGCCAATTCCTCACAAGGCTCTTCTGAGGTGCTTTGCATTTATAATTCATGGATTCATAGATTTTTATGGCCAGAAGAAATCATTAGATCATCTGGCCTCCCCTTCTCTATTATAAAGGCCATACAATTGCATTCACTTACTCCTGTTGTTAACCCAATTACTTGTGTTTCACTGTCTTCCAAAAAAAGACATCCAAAGACTTCAAAAGATGGCAAAACCACTTCTCCCTTGGAAGTTTATCCCAACAGCTAATCACCCTAAGTATTACACAACTAATGTAGGCTTGGGACTAATAAAGCTTAGTCCCCTATGGATTCGTGTTTCATGGTTGATTGACTTCCATGTCTAACAAGCTGTGAGCTCTGATTAAAGTTTCTTCCCATATACAGAACATTTTTAAGGCCTTTTCCCCAACTCCTTGTGGTTCCTCTGTGTCTTACTAATGTGACAACTCACATTATAGCCCTGACGGTACTTAGATCATTATAGGTCTCTGTCAGGATTCTTCTGAGAGGTTTCACATATTCTTGACCACATGCTTTCATGAAACCTGTAGAAACTTAATTGCTTTTCAGACTTTCCCCCCCACTGCCAAGAGTGGCTGCAGTTCAAAAGTTATGTGAGGCACCTGCGCATGTACATGCATGCATACATACACACAGCATGGTGACATGCGTCTTTATTTCTAAACAGTTGTACCTTATTTCTTATATGTTTGAATTTTTTGCTCTCTTCCTCACAAAGCCTTTCTTCTCCTCCTCAGTATATGTTCTGTCTCCAAATTAGTGCCTACTAGCACCCAGAATTTGCTCTGTACTTAAGACATTAATGCACTCAGTCCCCTTTTAATATGGTGTACACCTTGAGTTCCTTCTCTTTCTTACCCTATTGTATTTTGTTCCAGGTTGGAATAATTTTTATTTCCTCTTTCTGTACTAGTGCCAATTTTTCCTAATGCAGATGTCATGATCTGAAGAAGGACGATATACCCAACAGTTTTTTCCATATTTTTCCAAGTATGTTAGATGGTCCAATAAGAAAAAATAATAAAAATGCAGCCTTTCCTACAAATCTTCCTTGTATTCTTAGACCACCATAGTTACAACAACATTGCTAAGAGACAAGAACAGTATGCAGTATTTTCAGTTAATCTCCCCAATGTCAGACAGAGGTAAAAACACCTCCTTATGCTACTCACAACTCCCCTTCTTATATATCAAAGGACCACATCAGTCTTTTCCCAGAACATCTCACTGGGAACTCATGTTGAGTGACTTGTCTTCTTTGACCTCTAAATCCTTTCCAGAGCTTTCTAAGACAGTCTTCCTATTGTTCAGAGAGAAACTGCTAACATTCTCAAAAATACAATGCATATTACCGTAGAAGAAAGATTGATGCAAACTATTAATTCGGATGGAAAAAAAAAAAAAAAAAAAAATCCATAGCCAAGTTTCCCAAAATCAGTGTAAGAAATAACCAACTGAAAAAAATATATATATAAAATTAGGGAAACTGAACATACTATACCGATCTTAATACATTAAAGTCTTGCTTTCATATTGTTGGAAAGAGCAGAAATGAGACTTCACATGCCAATTTTAATAATTTGGTTTTGGAGGAAGGGACAGAAAAATATTTTGCAAAGTTCTGTAATTTCCCCTCCTCTTTTACATATTTTAGACCAGCTTTATGCAGTAGTACTGATAATAAAGATTTACATGTCTGAAGCAAGTGAACTGGTAATGTGTGAACCAAAATTAGAGGCCATTTTGAAAATATGAGGTTTGGCTTCCTTATACCTTCAGTAATTACAATAATAAAAATGAATTCATATCTCATAGATATGCTGAAAGACATTCAGGTGAACAACTTTGAGAGTCTCAGAGAAAAACAGATCTATATCCACTGAAAACATGTTTAATATTATCTATTTTTTTTTTACATATGGCTGTTGACTAAATTATCTCTTCCAGAGTTCTTTTTAAGACAGTGAACCACTGTCAGTTTTGCTAATTAAAAAACTAGTCAGTTGTTTGACACTATACTCTTTTGCATCTATAATGAAATCTAATAAAGACTGAAGAGAAAACTAGTAATTTTCTTGTGGGAAAGTTGTGGCTAACTTTGACTGGGTCATTTGACAAGAAAATAAAATTAAGCGATGCTCATTTTGATGATCACACACCAGGTCCTGAGACAGCCATTCTACTTGTGGACCATCTCCTTGAAGGGCTGTCTGTCTCTAGGAAAGGACTGAGGACTCTCAGCTCCCATCAGATAAGAAGGAACTTGCTAAGCTGAATCCTAATTTTGAGGAAACCTTTCAGGGAAAAACTTCAGAACATTCAGTTAAATGGCTTTTAGAGACAGTCCCATCTGCCTCATATAATGTATAATTTATCAAAGACATAACTGGATTTTCTTTAGGAAAAAAAAAAAAAAAGGATGATAGTTAAGGAAAAATGTTGGTGGAGAAAGGGTGTTGATTAGGTTTCTTTTGACTGAAGCTTGGAGATAAGATTAACTTTTAAAGTTAATCTTTATTACAATAGTAGTAACAAGTAGTTTGATGATTTGATTATCCTTTATACCTTGTCTGATAATATACAAATGACTCAATGTAAAAGAGAATCAAGCCTTTTAAATGAGGGGATTGAATGGACATTCTCTGTTCTTATGGTTCTAGTCAAGTTTAATGGCTGCAGACAGCTGACTCTGCAAACACTAATGCATAGAAATGACTTGCCTGCATCAAATTATTTTCATGATCAGAACCCAATAATGGTTCATTTGTACAGTTGTTAATATTAAAGAACAAATCCAATTAAAAATGAAGTTAGAAAAATTCTAAGCTGAACCTAAGGCAGTAAGAAAACTGCTGAGACTGGAAAACCAGCACTTACTCCATTCATGGAGTTAGAAAGTCAAAGGAGGCAAACTCAGCTTCTCTATGGAAGTTAATTAGCCCAATTTTTAGCTAAAAGGGGATTTATATTTAATATTCACCCAGATTTGGGGTTAAAATGATTTCAGTTTGCAGACCAAAAAAAAAAAAAAAAAAATAAATACTCCTGGAAAATTTGTTTTAAGGCCTTAAACAAAACAAAAGAAAACAACTAGATGAAATACTAGGGCAGCCCTAAGGATGCACAGGTATGTTCCTTCCAGCCATCCTTGAAAAAATATTTCTCATGAGATTACAAACAAAGGGATACATTAGTGCAGGAGAGATTAATTAGTAAGAGATAATTCTAATGCATTGCACAATGCATTCATCTCCCACAACTCAGCACATTTTACTGAATGATAATGTCAATAGCATGAGTTCTTACTGGCCAAAATCACATTTGCATGATGCCTCTTCATTTTAAAAATATAATCTTAAGAATTTTTAACCTGTACTGATGCAAAGGAGACATCAGCAACGCAATAAACTTTCTAACATGGGATCAATCCTGATCAGAACAATTTTCAGTTCAAATCATTCTGATAATGAATATGGTGGGATTTGTTTTTGATTTTGTCAGCTCTGGGAACAAGCCCCCTGGAAATGTGGTCAATGGAAGCTGCAGGTGTACATACACTCTGAAGATAATAACCTAGAAGAAAAGTTATAATTCCTCTGAAGCTAATAGGATGCTAGAACTAAAGGAAGACTTTAGTTCTTCTAAACGTTAGAGGAGGAAAGTTCATATATGAACTTTCAAGAGGAAAAGCAGAATTTTTAAGAAAACTTTTACATGGAGCCAGGTGGGTTCATGAAAGATGTTCTGTTGTGTTGTTGCCTGTGACAGCACAGGACTGTTGTCCTACAGGTTTCTTACAATCTTTTATTTCTATATTAATTGCAAAACAACTATTGACATCACTGTACCTGACAGCCCTCCATGTGTCCAGAATTTGACTGTAAATCCAGTGAATCAAAATAGAGCTCACATTTGAAACTCAGCTTTTAACTCTTCTGCTTCTTTAGTCTTAAAATAGATATGCCAATTATGTTCTAGATTAGGAAGTAGGGTTATACATGCATTTGCAAAAATAATAATAATAATTAGTGATAGGGATGGAAAAATGCCACACCGCTTTGCAGTGCCTAGACACAGTGGCATATGACCACATAACAAAACACATAGCAAAGGAGGTGTGGGAAACAGGAGCCAGTCTAGCAGTCACTGACTGAGCAGAAATCTCTGGCAATCTTTAGCTAGGATTGTCAGATAGCTCTAAGGAAATCAAGGAGAGGTATCTTTATCATGAAGCAATAAAGCTCGAAGGCAGAAGAATATTCTTGTGAATAACATCTCTCTAACCATCCCTAATAAATTGTCTTCTCCCCTTTTCCCACTCCTGTTCTCCACCCATCCCTTCTGTTTTCCTTTAAGTGACTACACCCTTTCACCTGCTTCACCCTCACCTCTTGCCAGCTTCAGTGCTTAGAGCAATTCAGAGAGCCCTGCCAGCAAACCTCCTGCTCTGCTCGCTGCCCCACCTCCTATCTGCTGTTCCATGGCCTGTCTGGAGAGACAGGCATTGGCAATGGGGCAGGTGAAACACGCTGAGAAGGCAGACAGAGGGAAGAAACAGGTTCCCAGCAGGTAGCAGACAGAATAGGACTTAACTTTTCTCCCACGAGACCTTAGTAACCCATTGCTAGATGGAGTTGCCCTCCAGTCACTATTCATTTTCCAGAGAACATCAAAGGTCTAACACGCTACATTATGCACTGCTTCTTCAGAAAAAGTGAGATGCTATTGAAAAATCTGGTAACTGCAGAGCATTTTTGTGATAAAAAAAATATAATTGCCAATGAAGTAGCATTTAATAAAAAGAAAAGACAAAGCTCTGAGGCATTCTAAGAAAAGAAATACAGGAGGACTAAGAATCCCTTTGTAATATAAAGAAAACCCCTTGCTCATTAATATGTTAATGATTTTTTTAATTAATTAATGGAAGTTAATGAACATTTAAACATATTGTGACTTTGGCTATCCACAAGAAACATTCTGAACAATGAATTACAATCAAATTATTTAAGGAACTGTGAAGAGTTTATTTTTAAAGCAAGCATGAAATGTTATCTATGAAAAAAAAAAAAAAAAGCCTTAAATATGAAGAAGCACCTTGCATGGCTAGTGTTTGAGTCTGAGGTCACTCTCATTTAGAAGCTCACTAGCTAATTGCAGTTACAAATGAACAGCTTTTCATTAACACTCATATTTGTGGATATAAATAATTGCATTGTAATGCCAGCAAAAGTGCTGGCTCCAAATCAAACCAGAGTAGACAAGTGGTCCCTGAGATCACAGGACGTAAGTACAGTAGTATACACAATATGTATATGATGATAGCAACAACTCTATACTACATCTCACAGAAATTCACATTTGCCTAAATTTGCTAGTGCACTAAAACACAGCAAGAAATTTCCCGATGATTTTGGATTAGGAATACATAGATATTTTTCCAAATGTTATTTTCAATAAAATTATTAGTAAATGACAGTAAACATATTGTCTGAGGCTTTCATAGAAAAAGTTTATCAACAGCAGCAGTTTTGGTAGAAATTTCAGATCGGACAAACTTCCTAGCCTTTAGCTTGCAGCAACTAGTCATCTCAGCCAAAATCATAAAGGTTTCTGGAATGCCAAGTTAAGTGCAGAGAAATGAGATATGAATCATGTTTATTTAACTTTTATTTAAAGATAGCAATAACTCCTTTGCACTCTTTGGGAGCCTAGGGCTGCTTACAAGTTACACCTGTAACTTCCATTAGGTTAATAAGATTATACCTGCTCATTACCCCTCAGCACGTTAATGGCTAATTATGTGTCTTATTATTTTAAAAGTGGATGCCCCCATGAAGGTTGGGAGTGGGGAACATGGGAGGAGAGGAGATGACCCAATTAGAGAGAAAAGTCTTAAGTGTGTGAAATGAAAAGGTAATGCTGTATCTACAAGTGTTCTTACAGGTTAAATATTTCAGGTCAGGATACTCATTATAGCATATTTAGATTAAATGAATGTGCAGGTGGAATAAAGACAAAGCACTGGTATTGTAACTTGCAGCAGTCATTTACTTCAAAGATGCTACTGATATCACATTGAATTTTCTTAGTGCCAGTTTAATCTGCTCTCTAGAGCACTCATATATGCTCTATAGCATGTAAAAGAACAAAATGTACAAGAAATTTATTCCCAACCTGCCCCCGCAAGACAGTATTATATTCAGGTCACTCTAACTAGAGCTACTAAAAAACTTGCAGCTTTAGTCTTTTTTCAGAGTAGGGGTGCAGAAAAATGACTTGTAACAAACAACCATTTTACCCCATTATTTTGTGCAGAGGGACAAAAAATGATATTTTAAAGCACCTTAACAATGTTTCACTGCAATGCATTTTGATTCCTGGATTAAAGAAAAAGTCCAATTTGAAATTCTCTTTATTTCTCAAATAGTAAAAAATTCTCTGTCCCACCCCCAATTTTTTTTTTAATTTTTATTTTTTTTTCTGAATCTGCTAGCAAGCCACATAATCTATTCTTCACTAAGTCCTTTCTCTTAAATACACAACTTCTCAGACAGGGCTTAGCCTGCTGAACCCCATTTAATCACTGCCACCAAAGCAGTTATGGTGTCAAGCAAAAGCTAATGTCACTGAATCTCTAGGTATGAGAAAGATGATTTGAGCTGATTTTTTTCCTCATAGCACTGAGAAATCCCTTTAGGCGAGATTTTTTTTTTTTTTCCTTTGTTTTAATTTTTCCTTAAGCAAAAAGGAGTGGGACTCATTTGTAAGGTGTGTGAGACTTTGCAGGTCTGGTTTTACAATGCACTATTTAGTCTTTGGTGAGGCTTGTTAAACCCTGAAAGAAAAGTCATGCATTGACTGAGTGACGCCACCCTGAGGTTGATTCCCAAGGGAAAATAAAGGCTCGGTCCTGCCTCACAATCCTCCGGGTGACCGAGAACACCTTCTAGCAAGTGATAGCATACAAAACCTTGGCAAGCTGCATAATAACATTAAACCCAGTGATCTAATTATTCACCTCTAATATAAAGGGCAGGGTTCCATGGGAAATCAGGAGCACGGCTGAGAAATACACCCAGCAAATACATTTCACAATACAAATGGAGGCAGTGTGTCAAGACTCTAACCTGGGAAAACTGAGTTATGAAGCTATCCTATTCATCCACTGTGCCCAGTGCAGAATAATTTCACACAGTTTATGCAAGAAGGAGCTTTAAAACACCAAATTATCAGCTTTGAATCCCCTGTTTAAAACATCACTTTAATTTGTTGTGGCTCATAAATTATTTCTTTTTTTTAATCATGTAGGTACATAGTATAAAAATACAGATAAATATAGCACAGGAATTTAAACTAACCTTAACCACCTGTGAACACAGGAGAAAGCCAGAAGTAGACAAGTAATACATTTTATATACACTAATGAGAAAGTCATGAGGACTCAAGATAGCATAAGATCTTTCTCTACTGTTATGCTTTTTTCATGATCACATCTTCATTTTTATTCTATATGGTGTAGTGTTTTCATATACCATTTTTTTGCTGTGTAAAGGTATGAATTTCCAAAACCATCCCTAAATACACACTGAAAATATTTGCATGTTCTCTCATTTGTACACCTAAAACCTTGGATTTGTTTGCAAAGGAACAGCTACACATGCCAAAAAAGTGACTGTTCAATACCCTCTGTACACAGGAAAATAGATTTTTCTGCAAGTATATTTCAAACTTTGGAATATTTGAACTGCAGCCCAAGTAATTACCTGAGCAGTCTACTGGGAATGTACATATTAGAACAAGTTGTAAAATAATCTCTTCCAAATAGCTATTAAAAACAAAATTACAGATCCTGGGCCAGATCCTCAGCTGTTACAAATTGGTGGCTGTTACAAGTCTCTTTGACTTCATGAGTGCAAAGTTTGAACTCCAAGAGAAATTTTACAGTAAAACTACAAATTACTGAAAAATAAGGTTCAGAGTAGAAACACAGGTGGTATTCACACCACCACATTCAAGCTCCTCTAGGCACTTAGTCTGGCTTCTCAGAATAGTGCCTGCCTCCTCTGCATTGGCAGTATGAGGAATCTGGGTTTCTCTGGGTTGCACCTTAACATATGACTAAAATCGCCTTAGCCAGACAATGCAAATGTCCTGAACACCACAGTCATGATTTCTATCAATGTAACTGAGCTGCTAGAGAGACCCCTCTTTCAAGCCAAAATAATAACATTAAAGTAACATGCGAATTCATTGCAGAAGTTGTGGTTATTTGCAAAAGCATATCGATTATTGCACCAATTTCTGCATTTCTCTCAGATTCTCTTAATTAAAAGGTGTTCTGAATGATGCATTGCTGTCTATAATAGCAAAGACTTATTTTCTTCTAATGATGGCTTAAATCTCATGTAGTAACCAACTGACTAACACAGGGAAATCCCAATCTTTCAGCTCCATTGTATAATTTATACAATATGTTCAACACTTTCCCACATAATAAACGTGGGAATCCCATACAACCAGTCCAAGGTCTGAGGTTTTTTGTATGAATCATGTTTGCTGCATCCTGGCTTTACCACACCCCCAGCTACTTCTGCTGGGAGCCAAAGAGTTACTGCAATCACCACTGGTAGGAGATACCATGTGCAGAAGCATTATTTACAGTAGGATGCAGTGAAGATGAGAGCCAGAGTCTGATAACTTTATCTCAGGGGTTACCTGGGAAAGACTTCTCTAGGTCTATTTAAAAGAGTAACTTTAAATAATGAATAAATTCAGAGATATTATCATTCAAATGTTGCTTCTTGCTATGACAAATCTTTCATGTAACCCTTAGCCAGGTTCTGTTTATTTAAGGTGATGCTCATTAGAATACTTTGGGAAAGAAGTGCTTTCACTGTACCTGTTATTCAGTTTGACAGATCTTTGCAACACGGGAAAGAGTCGTGTTTGAACTTGTTCAGAGAAATGTCATTGTCTTGTCTTTAGAAAAGATATTCAAGATACCACAGATAATGTTCACATGCATTTAGACTCTGGCTGGCAAATTTACTGGCAGATTTACTGTCTGACAGCAGTTTTTACATAGTGTTGGTTGGGTGGAGGGGGACAACAGGTTTCCTTATTATTAATGCAAAAGTGACAATTTTAATCAGCCCTCAAAAACAAATGTTTCAAACTGTGCTCAGTGAAAAGATGTGAACCCAAAGGCTGCCTATAACATAGACATCTCCTCTATACACGTACTGTCTTTCCATCTTTGTCAAGTGCCACAATACCTGGGGTCCCACTGCTTAAAGCCCTCATCAATGTACCAGCTAATCACAGGGATCATCACCTCTTGGTCTTCTCTCTGTCATATTTATTGCACTCCTTTTATGCTGTACTGACAGATGAGTCCCAGCTCCACCTATTGCAATCAGGGAGCACGAGTTTGTCAAGGCTTTAGGCACTCGGCTCAGATCTGAGCACCTGACTTAGACTTCAGCTCTGAATCAGCCTCTGGAAGAATATCCTAGACACACACCTGTCTGTTGACAACAGAGGGAACCAAACCCAAAGACTAGTCAGGTAACTTAACCACCTCAGTCAGAATCCAAATTCTTGATGTTAAATAAAGCCACTCATGGCTGGAAAACAAAAATTAAGAGCAGAAGAATATCAGGTTACATTTATAAAAGTGGTTTTTGAGCGTTTTCTCCTCTTCAAAGCTAGTTTGTGAAGGGGTAAGAGGAATTCATAAAAGGAATTGCTTTTGCACTATTATGCAAAGATGGAGAAGCCACAATACAGCAATTTGTTCTGTTAAGTATTGGGAGTTCGCTTTGTCTGCATTTACTGTGTGGAGCAAGGGAGTCAGAAATAGGAATCCTGAGTTTGGTTCTTATCTCCATCACTGATTCAGTCTGTAACATTAAGCGAGTCAAGTAAGTGGTGTCAGCTAGGCATCACAGATTTTCCCACATCACAGTAACACTGTTTGGCTGAATTAATTTATGCTTATGAAGCACTTAAACCTTTTTTTGAGAAGTCGGTGTAGTTGTATGAAGAGAAGTTTCTCATGGGTTCCTGGTGAGCTGGGATCTGTAATAGTGTGGCAATCAATCAGCATTATTACAGAGTGAGAGCACTGTGCTTCCCTGAAAGACAAGCATACACAAAAGTTAAGAAATTGTTTATCCCAGCCGTAATAGGAAACTTTTGTATATAATTTCCCTGCTTACTCAGAGGCATTGTAACATCTGTCAGGCCAGGCCTAGCACTTAGCAAGCAGATCAGAGGAGAGGAACACATGCCCCATTTCCTGATAGCAGCTCACTCGACACCACTGCCAAACTCAATGACCATGCATAAGAAACCAAGCTCAGTTCCACCAGCGTACAGTTTGTCTTAATGGACCTAATCCAAATTTGCACAGGTGTAAATGAGAGCCATCCAGTCTGTGCAATGCCTTTAATAGCATTTCAGGGCTCATAGTATGGCACTCTGTTCCTTTTAACCATTCAAGAGGTGATAAGGACTGAAGCCAAAAGCTGGTTACCTTCAATTTCTGGCTTCTTTAAGCCACGCAGTATTTTGACCAGCATCTCTCCCTAATGAACGCCATTCCCCCCTACCACCACTTACTCAATCAGACAGTGCTAGTCAGGTCAAATTGCAATCACTGTGACATTTACAGATCTTCAGAGGAAAGAAAATTAAAAGCAGACATGCTTTTCTTTCAGATTCCTGATTTTGGTCAAATCTTACTCAAGCTCTGCAATAGAGAAAATGCAGCATGAACCCCAACTCCACCAAGCCACTCTTTTGTATATATTCATAATTTCTGCTCTTTGAGTGGCCCTCTTCTCCTGAGCTTATACACCTGTGCTCTTCTGCACTTTCACACATAAACTTGCAATCTTTGGGCACCTGATAATGTCCAGTTTTCCTCTGACAGCAAGCAAGCTCAGAGTGCAACAGTGACAGAAATCACTGTAAGACATAACTTCAAATATATTATAGCTCTCCTATAGGTAATAGGGAAGCCCAGGCAAGAAAGCTATACAGTCATTTTAATTTTTGTCCTTTACACCTACGCACACCGACATGGGTTCACATACCTATAGAGTATTTTATCACCTCTGTAGTGGTGTTTCAGAAGAAGACGGACATAATTTACAATTTTTAAGACATCCAATGCAAGATATTGCAACTGATTGCAATCTATTCCTATCACACAAAGACTTTGAAAACACAGGCAATGTTGTATTCTTTTTCTGCTGTATTTCCTCCTCTATCTGTATTACAATACATTTTGCACCCTGGCAGAGGATTAATCACCTGATGGGAATACCACAGACTGTGGAGATCTGCTGGGAAATGTATTTCTGAATGACTTCACACTAGTCAGAAGTTCATGATGTCTATGATTTATTGTCTCTGGTGAATTTCTCATTGCTGTTGAGAATTTAAACTAGTTCAGCTGCTCCTAGTGATGAGGCACAGAAGGCAAATACAAGGCCACAGTAACGTCTGTGAAGCTCAAATTTGGAAAGCAGCTTTTCCAAAGTACACTGAGAAATGATGAATTTAGTCCTTAGGAGAAGAGCAGCTTACTTTTCAGCTGTTTCCACATTCCTTCCTAGCTGTTCCATAAAGCCATACATGTAGCAAAAAGATAGAAGAACTGTGGGCAAAACCTGAAGTCCTCTTTCAGTTTTCATCACATTTTTACACAGCAAACTACCTCTCAGCATTCTTCCATGTAATAAGATACACACATGGAAGAAGAGGGGAAAAAAAAAATACAGGTCCAAGATGTGAGGATTGTTTTTTGGCATGTTCAGGATGTACCAACTGCAAGCAAAAAAAAAAAAAAAAAAAAAAAAAAAAAGCAGCTCAGGTAACAGACACTGTTGGACAGATGGGGTTTGTATGCTCAGGAGAGTAGAAAGGCTCACTTGGGTTAGTCAGAAGCAAAGACAGATGGCAACATGATTCTAGTTCTCCCTTGAACAAGGATTTCAGGTGCAGATACTCAGATATGCTCAATATTTCAACTTGGTTTTAAAGCAATTTGTATTCCTTAGTATCTTTCTCATTGTTCAGTTTTGGTATGCAGTATGATACCATCTTTTCAGCCTTCAATGTACTTAGTAATTTCTCTGGGACCATGGATCATAAAAAGCAGTGTTTATTCATACAAAATAAGCACTTAACATTTTGCAATCTCTAAATATACTTCAGCGAAATATGCAACATCTCTTTTGGCCCCAAAAGACTTTAAAAGCTGTCTTCACTCATAGATATTTAAAAGAAAGATTAAAAATATCCAAGAAACTTATAGTGCTTTAAGTATTAAGAAGTAAAACACATTTGATTATGCAAATGGACAAGAGTCTGATTCCTGACTGTTTAGCTCTTGTGTCAAGTGGCATAAACACCTGCTGTTCTGATGTGAGCAACTGCAAGTGGAAGTGCTCAGGGAAAGTATAGAAAAACTAAATCTTTTCTATGCAGGCTAGAATGACTTATCAAACAAGCTAGTGGGTCATGAACTATTTTTCTATAATCATATTTATATGAATTTGAGAAACTTATAAACTCTAGGGCACAACAAAAGCAGAGACTCTACCTAGCACTTAACTTTGGTGAAAACAAACAGGGAAGGGAAGCATCCTGGGAGGTAAATAGGTTAGGTTTTCTTCCCTCTGCCTTTTCCTTGCAGTCTGGATGTGCCTGTCCTCCATTTTGAGAATTTATGTGTTCCCCCTGCAATGAAGAGAAGTATCGTTTCCTTTCAGCTATCACATTCACCTCTTTCAGAAGGTTTGCTTTGCCCAAATCCTTTAACAGGGAGTAAGTGAAATATCAACCTCATTGAAGTCAGTGGGAATTTTGCCATTCACTATAATGGAGCCAGGATTTCACACAAAGTTTATATCAGTAGAAGACCAGACGGAATCTAGTCCAGTGTTGGTGAAGTGCTTTGAAGTAGAGAGTGTTAAAGCACTGAAAGTATTGCTATTATTATTATTACTGTTGAGTGCATGACAGAGAAGAAAGGAAGAAAACCTCAGAATGAACTGGAAGGAAATACTGATTCTGCAGATCTTTCTCAGAGGTCAGTACATGACATTTTTCTAAACAGTTTCCTTTAAACGTGTCTAGTAAAATTCTCTTTCAACCTAAGTACTTTCTTGGCATGTTAATCAGAAGCAGATCTTCCTCCCAAGAACAGCCATCCTGGTAGAAAAAGTCCTATCTTTTCCTTTGCCTACTTTTCCTTGAGTTTTATTACTGCTCTCTAAGGATTTACTGAAATACTCTACAGAGAGCTTAAAATGTTTTCAGAAACACTGCAAAGTCCAAGTGGGAAGGGAGAAACAATGGTTTCCTTTCAGCTTGCCTATTATTCCCCTGAACTACAGTGTGGCCTTTGCACTTCATTGGCCCACAGGCCTGAGATCCTGAGATTCAGTAAATGTTGGTGATGATAAGCTGTTTCACTACTTGTGGCTGTTGTGTATATATTGCCACCAGACAAGACAACAGTTGATCATCAAGGAAAAAAAAAAAAAATCGTCTCCCATGATCTCACTAACTAGTTTATTCTGCCACAGACTCATTCAAAATTCTTTTCAAGTTACATGCACAACAGTGCAGTCAGGAAATGTGTTAGCTGCTACCAAAGGAACTAGCATTTGGGTCTTGGCCCTCCTTGCCTGTCAGGCTGCAGCAGATCTCTCACGCTGGTGTCCTCAGATCGCAGTCCTTGCAGTTTCCCCAAATGCCCCACTCACTAGAAAGGAACGCGATCTGTAGGACTCAGGCACCCAGGGACAGCTCTTCAACTGGTGCACTGTCAGTGCTCCGCTAACCTCAGGCAACCCAAGATTTTAGGCTGCAGAGGACTCATCTACAACTCAGCAGCTGTGAGAAGAGCACACATTAGGTCACGGAGGGAACAGGCCAGCAACTGTGATTCAGCCATTGGCACACTCAGCTCAGCTGAGAATTCCCAACCACAGTCTACAAAAGGGAGTTGTTACATCTTGATTAATCTCGAATTGTACTGTCTTTCGGTCTCTACCTTTTTTGGTTATCTCAGTGCATAACAGTGGTCCCAGTGGTTGAGATCTGCACAGCCGAGTTCTTGACTCTGATCTTAATCATGTGGCCAGTGATGGAAACAGTGACAAATTACTGCTATCGGTCAACTACAAAGACAGGATAAGATTCTGCAGTCTCTTAAATTTAATCCATGGCACTATAATACAAATAAAGGCAGTGACATAAAATATGCTATTAAATACTTCACTAAATATTTAGTAGGTATAACTGCAGATAGGAAAAAAAAAATGAGAGAGAAAAAGCAAAATGCAAAAAGAAAAAAAAAAAAGAAAAAAAAAAAAAAAGCTAAATGCCATACACTAAGAATTTGCTGAAAACAGTATTTATGTCTTCTGTTCTTGACCCAAGTGTCAGTCAGTAACAGGCTACTGCAGCTGAGCAACAACACATTACCTTTTATCTGTGCTTGGGAGACTTGCATGCATACAGAAGTATCCATACTTCTCTGGACACCACAGTTAATTCAGGACTGAGATTTATATTTTTAAATATGTGAAACAAAGCTAGATTTTCCAGTGCAGGTACCTCAATGTGCAGATAAACCTTACTGTTATATTAAGACACCTCTCTAAAGACATATCTATGTGGGCAAAAATCATGTCTTAATTACTTCAGCTCAGCACTGCATCAATGCACCTATGCAGTTTCTGGAATGGAGTCAGAAATGACGATGGTTTCTATATGAACAACTCCTTTTGCAGGAGAGGAGAACACATCTATCTGCATGCAATTATGTCAACACACCAATCTCTCGATGCTCATACGACTGTTTGTAAACTGGGCTCTTAGTCTCTCTGTGCTATGGAAAATGAGATCTTTTCATTGTAAGTAGGAATATGGATTTAAGTACTTAACAATAGCAACAGTGACTATACTAATGAGAGCAAAAGCAAAACCAATTTAAGTATTTGCCACAAAACACATATATTCCATATTTACACTTACCAGTATAAAATGCCAGGTTTAAACATAGCTTCTCAACCAATAAATGCATTCTTACAGAAGATATGACACGTTTTTCTACGACTCATCACACAACAGCTGCATGTGTTTGGGACGGTCGGTATCACACAGCTCTTACCACTCCTTTTTATGACATGGGACATAAAAAAAATAAAAAATAAAAATAAAATAAAAAAGGTAACTGGGCCCTCTCTCCTTTCTTAGGATGACACAACACTGTACAAATCAGGACTTCCTTCATGCAGCACAGCACTGAAGAATCTGTGTGACTTCAAGAAAACAGATTTTTGACTCTGACAGAACAGACTAGGGGAGAATTTAGAAAAAAGAGAAAGCCAGACAGAGAGGTACCCATCCCTCTCTGTGCCTTCAAAAACCACACAAGCAGCTTGGACTAGAGAGGCTAGCAAAAAGAGCAGGCAGTCCACAGTCAGTAACCTAGTATTTCAGCTTTCACTGGAATCAGCTGCAACATCCTTACTGATTTTAGTGAGTTCAGAGTTTCACTCACTTTGTTTTTCTTCCTGACAGACAAAGCCTAATCTTTTGCTAAATTAGCTTCTCAAGGGGACCAGTTCCCCCTTTTCTGACATTTGGGGCAGTGAAAGACCTAGTGCTGCTAACAGCCCTTTGATGTGCCAACCTTCTACAGCCTCCCCACCCATGCTGCCTTTGGGGGCTCACACCTGCTTGCAGCCCCATGACTGAACATCACCTCCCAACACATCCTCCCTGTCTCCCTTACTGCTGAAAGCACACTGGCATCCTCTAGAAATGCATCTTGCTTTCTCAGCAGCTCTGAAGGCCTGTGGTGGGTCGGCTCCACTGATCAGCTGGAGATTTTGTTTAGAAGGCTTCTTTATGCTGTTTATGTTGCTGTCAAGTCTAGCTCACCACAGACCTAACACTGCCACCTCTTTGTTTACATACCTCCACTCCAGGACATTATAACCCTCCTCTACTAACACTGCCCAGTGTGTGAAGGAGCAGCTTCTCTTTTTTATTTTTATAAGTTTGTTTTTTGTTTTTTAACCACATTGCTGTAAGTTATTCATTCAAATTCCACCCAAAGACACCTTTTGCTGTCAGCATTTAATTATGCTTGCATTCCTATGTAAATAGAGTATTAGCCAAAATAGAGCCTATTATAGAAGATAAGGTCAGGCACGTCTTCCTTTAAGAAAAGGAAGCTTTGGAAGCTTCTGTGCTTTTGACAAGAATAACTTTTTGAAAGCAAAAGATGATGTAAAGACCTCAGCATGTTCTTCTGGGGGTAAATCATGCTATTGAAAATAGTACTCAGTCTGTCTTCGTGCATCTTTCTCAGGAGGGTTAAGAAGACATATTTAACGTGTATATAAAGCATGTCCTTGTAGATCTAGTTCTTTTCAGACTTTCCTTGAAAAATGATTCAGGCCTTAGATCACTCCTTTTAAAGGATTGACAGCTCAAGAAAGTTTTCAACCAAGGTTTTCTCCCAGGCTGGTATCAAATTATTTCACAAGGTCTTCTCCTCTGCTTGGCTTACGTAAGAAAAACATCTGGAGAAACATTATGTTCCGAGTTTAACCACAGATTTTGTATCATAAGATAAGCATACATTTTGAATCCTCATTTAAATCTTAGAATACTGAAATCTCATAAATACAAATGGGTCCCTGGTCTTCCAGGTTTAAATGCCCATTTCCCTTTAAATAGGTTTAGAAAAATAACATAATACTTCAAACTAGAATATCAGACCCCTTTGTACTTAGATTGACAGGAACTGCAGCAAGTCTTATACCATTCTTTCTCACCAACAGTCTCAACTCAGGTATCAGTTTTTCTGTCACTTCAAATCTCGATTACTGCGAAAGCTGGTACAGATCTAATGCTGTGTCTAAACTTTTAGTGTACTGGGACATCATAGCTAACTGCAGATTGCCAGATAGCAATCTCGGTAGCCACACTGAGAGGCAGAACTGAAATCACATTGAACAGCTACAGAGCTATTTCAGTGATAGTAGCTTTTAAGGTTAAATTTGTGTAAGTTTCTGAATGATAAGAAACTGTATCAGGTATTTCAGCACTTGTTTTGCCCAAATTCAATTTAGCTGATCAGGAATTAAATATCAGCTAACCTGCTGCTGCTTCAGAAGTCTGTATTAAACACAATTCAGTGAATTCAAAATGAGACTTGAACCAAAGGTTCAGCTTACATGTTATTTTCTTGTGGCACATTTGCCATTAACAATCCAGTCTTGATTTATCCACAGATTCTTATGTTTCTAGTAGTGCCAGAAGTAAGTATCAGAATAAATTTTGCTATAATAATTTATATGGATCACCTGAGTTCTTTCTGAGAAACAAGTACCAAATCAAAGCAGAATTTTCCCCAATGTATTTTCACTTGTATTTTCACTCTAGATATTCTAAAAATGCTTTCTGATGAACACAATGATGAAGCATTTGTAGCTCACTTATTTTATTGCTACCATCCCAGTACTGTGATGTAATTCACCCATGCTGTTTGACCTTAAGGTAACTTTGGCAGCTGAAGCTGAGATGTATTCTCACAGATCTGCCCTGTTACCTAATGTTGCCTACTGCTGCATTGGAGAAGTGCAAAAATGATTTACATATAAATATAAAATCATATTTATACAAAGCACTCTGAACAAATGTGTTCTACTGTATGCTTTTTTTTTTAAAAAAAAAAAAAAAAAAAAAAAAAACTTTTTATTTGGCTGGAAATGCTTTGATAAAAAACAGGTCTCACTGAGTGCAACACTGAAATGCTCTAATGAATTTTTAATGCCTTTAGTTGTTTAACTGGATCTTATTACAAAGAAGCTGAAGACACAGAAGCATGATGTTTCCTCCACTGGCACATTTAAGAAATCAGCAGAGGCAAGCCAAGAAAATGTTCTGCTTTCAAAACAAGGCTCCAAGACTGAACTCAGGGGAAAAAAATAAAAAGTGTTTTGTCGTGGTTTCTAGAATTAAACTACTGCTGTTGATTTGAAATCTACATTACCATTTCCTCAAGCTGACTACACTTTGCTCTGTCCTTACCAACCTCCCTGTTGGTATGACATTGCATCTCCGACTGGCTGGCAGGTGGCAGAAACTGATCACATCTGAAGACAGGTTAAAGGCCAGAGATCTCTGCACAGACAGTAGAAGGGAAATTCTCCTATTAAATTATAGGTGCCATTTCCTTTTGAAGCTAAAGCAGTTTTCAAGACAAGGGTGTGCTTTATTGATAGCTGGTATTGCACAGGTCTACAGACTTCACAGATCCTTCCACTCTGCTCAGTAACCTTGTACTGAATAATGAGATTGAACTGAGAACATTCACCTTAATTTTTTTTCCTCAGGTCCTTTGTACAGCACTATTGCATTATCAACATACTGATGCCTGCCATAGGTTTTAAACCTCACGTGAAGCAGTGAGCAGCAGGAACCCAGGTGCACTGAGACAATAAATTGCTATAGATTCCTCAAGCATCCTCTTGTTTGGCTGGAAACCCATCCCTTGTGCTTTGAGAAGCCTCCCAGCTTGCCTGGAGGCTTTCTGTGCTGGAAAAACCTATGTATTATCACCAAAACAATGGAGTTGGCTGCAGGCAGAGTGGTAACACAGTGCACAAGCCGAGCGAAGAGCCCCATGCAGAGCTTGCAGAGAAGTGATTGCGAGGAGTGTAAGACAATGAGGCCTGCAGAGTGCTAATGCACGCTGGAGTTGCTGTGCCAGTGCTCCACTCAACAGGCTGCATCTTCTGGCGACGTGTCAGGGAAGTATCAGTGCTGGTCAGTAAGCCAAGCTACTTGCTCGGTTTCCTCATGTAAGAAGGAGAGGAGGAGCTTCAAGCACACCTAGACATGAGAACTGTTAAAAAAAAAAAAAAAAAAAAAAAAAAGTGGCGCTCCTTCACTTAACACATGCTTTTACTGAGCATGCTGAAGAAAGTCCCAAAGTTCACCTGCCCGTAGATTTCCTTGAATGAGAAGTAACACGTGGAAAGTGGGTGTCTTCTTCCCAGAATACACTCTGGAGTGTTTGAGTATGTACCTCATCCTCCCCCACATTTGTTTGTTTTATCCATCTGTTATTGCCCCATATTTGATTATGAATTGAAAGCATTCTCCTGGAGCTGCACTCTGAGCTTTTTAAACTGAAGTGTTTGAATAAGGCCTGTCACTACAGGAAGGATGTAGAGGGCATCACATTCCCCAGCTGCCTTGCATCACCCTTTCCCCCTCCCTGCACCTCAGACCCAAGGAGCAGCTCTGATGCAAACAGAGAGCTCGAAGCAGCTGCTGCTTTTTCCCTGCTTCTCCTGCTGAGCAGCTTCCATGTGGGAAATGAAGAAAGGATTGACTCTGGTTTTGCTTTCCAGTGACACATTAATAGAGGATGGATTCCCCCATCCTGCACAGCCATGAAGGAAAGAGGCAAAAAATTGAAAAAGGGGTTATGTGGCTCCCTGATTCTCCCTGCCCCAACCACAATGCCTGGTTAAAGAAATTGCACTAATTTTTCCCAGACAAGTAACCAAGGAACCAAGCACAGTCCCACGATGTATTTCTTCTGGCAGGACTTGCAGAAGTAGGATGTCTTGGCAGTACTCTGAAGTTGGGAAGTCCCCCATTTCAGGGACCTTTCCAGAAAGGGGTATTTGGGGGGTGATTTCCGCTCCCTTTGCACTGGTTGAACTGACATATGAAATAACCTGTTGGAGTCTTGGGCTCAGAAGGAGCTTCCTTGCTCCAACCAAGTGCTAAAACTCCTCTGCTATGCCTCAACTGAATCTGCGCCACTGCCAGAGTGTGACAAAGGCTATGAGGCGATATGACAACCAGCAGAGCAGGGACCATCTGTATTTCTTTTGCACTGTTCTTGAGGGAGCAGAATATAAATCTTTTAAATGCGTCACCTGTTTCTTAAGTGGGCCTTTTTCTCTGAATAGCTCCAATAAGCCATTTGCATTTGATAATTTAACTGATACGGGGGCTGTTTCAGGTAGCAAATTTGCTGCTTCGTTCTTCACAACATGAGGAAATTTCATTTTTAAAACAGGTTTTCAACTTCAAAGCTTTAGAATCTGACACTTGAAACACAGCACACACAAACCACCCATGCTTCTCCACATTTTGGCCATTTGTGGAGTCCAAAAGCAGTGTGGAGCCGACTGGCAGCAAGGGGGATTGAAAAAAGAGTTTCTGTGTGGGCCTCTGCTGCAGCCAGATTAGATGAGGGAATTAGAGACAGGGTGTGGTTCCCACCTAGAATGCTTCTGCTGCAGTTCACAGACCTTCACACTGCCTTATTAACACACACTTCCCTTTCTCCTTCCAAATATGCAAACTGCACACTCTCCCAGGTCCCTCCTTAGCTCAAGGGTGCTGGCATGTTCTCTGCTGACTTTCTGGAACCCAGGGATTTCCAATTATTTCCACATCCTCCTTCTGTTTCTCTTCTGGCTGTGGTGCCTCTGGGCTGCCTGCTCTACTTCTCACTCAGCAGGTCTGCGAGGCGAGGGCAGGAAGGCCAAAAATTAAGAGAGCCGTGTGATATTTGCACAAGGCAGAAGGGAAGAGGAACCAATAGAAATCACCTGGGGCCAGATCTGTTTATTCTATCTTGCCCTTCTCTGTGAGAAGGCAGCCTTCATGTCTCCTTGGTTCTTGTTAAGCTTCCCAGCTACCTTTTATTCAGCATCCAGCTCTGCCTCTCTCTGTTTTTAGGAAAAGAGGAGTGTTTGCATTCGGGTACATAAGGTGGCATCAAGGTGAGGGACAGGCAGTATGCAGCACAACACAGTGCAGCCCAACTGAGATGTCTTGAACATATTGTTCTGATGTTTGTGTGAGGTGACACCCCCCCAGATCAAAAGGTGATCCCAGTCTACTCAGGACCTTATATTTCATGCTGACCATCTAGACAAGTGATTACTGTACAGCCTCCACAGCAAGCCTGCACCTCAGCCCTGTCCATCACTCAGTCTAGCAATTTCCTCACTTCCCAGTTACCAGCTGGGCTCAGCTGCACTGCCCAAACTCAGTCCCTTGGCTCTCCAATGCTTGATTAACTGCTCTTCCATTTTGCAGTCTGACTCCATACCTTCCACAATAGAAACATGGTGGCTATCAGCAGTCTCCACCAAGGCTTTCCCTGGACCACGCTGCAAAGGACTTCCACCCACGTGCCTGCTGCGAGTACTGCTGCAAGCAGTCCCCTTCACCCTGTTCCCAGGCCAAGTATTGCAGGGAGGGAAAGGGAAGGAAGGAAAAGGAGATAGCAGAATGACTTATTGTTCACAAGAAGGGTGGGGGAAGCACAGAGAAAAGCTGAGCTGAGCTGCAATGTTCTCTGGGTTTCCTCTTTCTTCCATAAGGATGATTTCTGCCGTTCTCACTCTTTCACACCCTGTTGCCCTACTCTAATCCAATTCCTGCCCCTAAAGGAAGGGGAAGAATGGTGCCTGCCTTTTGCAGAAGTCCTGGTTTGATGCATTTCTGTAGGGCATCAGGCAATCAGAGCACCACTTCCACTGGCAAAGCTGGGAATCTCCTGAAGGCCTAAGTTCAAGATATTGATAGCACTGTGGGTTTTTGTATGACTATCTATTAGATTGCCAGAATAAGATAGAAGCCAAGCATTTATCTGGTTAATTACTTCTTTCATTTTGTACGTTATTCCCATTTCAAAATCTGCGTGTATACATTTGCAGGTCCTAACAATAGCATGTTTGTGTGAGTCCAGCTGACCAAACAAAAAAAGTTATTTATAACTACAGATGACCGGACTTTGCTATATTTTCATTTATGTAATTTTCCTTAGATCATTCATTGGAAAGTGGTCGTACTTTCATGTTTCTCACACGCAGAGGCCCTGTAGGTTAGCACACAGGAGACTAACCTTGGCAGGCTGCACCACGGGGCTGACCGAAGAGGAATTCTCACTGCAGCTGTCAGAACCAACACCCCTTAAAGGCTGGGGGCTGAGGTAGTCCTCAGTGCCGCACCAGGCAGTAGGTAACAGCAATGCCAGTACTGATAACTTCCAAATACAGACCTTTGTGAAACTGGCACTATTTTTCTTTTGTCCTTTTGCCAAGGCTCACTAGCACTGCAGCACAATGGCTGAGGTCTGAGAAATTCCAAAATAATTGAGTGGGATATTGAGAAGTGACATTAACTGAACAGGATAAATTACCATAAGGTGAAGCATCTTCTTAGTCAGTAAACAGCACTAGAGCATGCCCATTCATGCTAATAGAGGACCACTTCCCATCTGCATAAGTGCACTAAATTCAAAAATATTTTTGGCCTTTTCATATGTTTCTCTGTGTAGAAGCTTAAAAGGGGACAAATGGGACATCAAAGGCTACATCACTGGAGCTATTTTATCTATGATATTTTCCTATTACCTGGAAGGCTTACAATAGGTAGAGCATTTTCTATAGTCCCTTCACCAGCTGATAATGCTATACAAGGCAAATTCATTCAAACAACCATAAAATTAAAAAAAAAAAAAAAAAAAAAAAAAAGCAAGATCCCTTATTTCTGCCTAATAGAGCTGTTCTTTGCAAGGCTCATACAAGATGACTAAAGAACATCCAAGGTCTCCTCATAGGGTTGTACATCAAGATTTAGAGCAGCCAGATAAAGACAGCAGCATATTTTACTATATATGCTGTAGAAAATAGGCCTCACGACTAATCCAAGCACACACATACCCAGCCAGGGGAGATCTACTAAATAAAGCTACAAGGTCTTTTCCTTAAAATAGAGCATATTAAGGAATCTAGTTGTTCAAAATGCACAATAAAACTCATAGCTGGCAGTAAGCAGAACAGAAATGAAGAGAAATGAAGTCATGGAGGCTGGATTCCTTTATCTGATATCAGCATAGGCCCTCTTATTTGGTCCAGCCAAAATAAAATAGAAAAATATTTTAAAACAGTCAAAGAGAAAACAGGGTTTTTATTTGGGGATTTAAATATTAACCTGTGCTGAATGGGCTGTGTCCATGCACCTACACAGTGGTGCTGTTCTCCAGAACATTATCTCTTCCTACTTCCCAGGGCCTTACTTGTTCCTTTTAATTTTCTTTTTTTAATTATGGGGACTTTAGGAATTATCTGGAGAGTTCAGAGAAGGAAAGCTTGCTGGTATTGTGAATTCTGATATCACAGCAGTGGAATGCCACACACTTATTAGACAAGTGTTTCCATCCATCTGTATACATGACTCTTCCCTCAAGCTAATCATTTTCATAACCTTTTGCCCCTTCCATGGCATCATAGCTATTTAGTAACATTTACTTTTTTTCCCATCTTGTAAAATGTGTGACCCCATTGCCTTGCTAGTTCGTGGCTGATCCACACATAGATCAAATCAGACGCAAAGAGTAGTTCAGCCTGTGTTCCCTGACATACTTTTGTCTGAGTATGTTAGTCAATACCCACTAATGTTCCCTAAGGAAAAAGACATCCAAATGATTAGGGTGGAAGAGGAGGTACTGCAGCTTTTTAAAGTTGTTTTCTGGTGCCTTTAGTCTCAGGCACCAGCCTCACAACTGAATTTTCTGGGAGAGCTTTTCTCTTTTGAAAACTAATGCCTTCTGGGCTAATGCTGAGAAACATGTACTTGGAACCATATCCAACATAGGGTTGCAATTAGCAGCCAGTATAGCACTTCTGTTGACCAAATAACCAGCTGAGTTTATTGCTGAGGACCTATTCACAATATTACCATCTACTAAAACTAGACGTTGTTTTAACTGCTATATGGTCTAAGCCAGATAAATTCTATTCTTTTTCTCATGTCCACTCACAACGACCATGAACAACAGCAAAAGAGTCAGTATTTGACAACAAGATAAAAACTTTCTTTAGAGAAGAGCAGAAAAGATTCAGCTCGAGTATTTACATCAGAAAGAAGACTCTGAATAAAATCTTATAATAAACCAATATTGAAGGTACTTTTATCCTAATCTCAAGTGTTGAATGGCATATGAATAATTTCCTTCAGCATATATATTAAAATGGATGGCTGTCCAGAAGAGTTGAATCAATTAGTCAGATTAAGTGGTTACTCTATCCTAGCGACTGTTGAGAAATCACCATGTAGAGAAGAACTACAGCTTAAGAATATAGCTTGTATTTAATCACATCTTGGAAAGTCCATATTGGGAAGTGAAATACAGAAGCACAGTGTATGAATAAAGTAAATCAGACAGTAAAACTCCCAGTATCTCTCTAGCACAATGAATTTTCAAGAGTGTGAAAAATATATTAGAAATCCTACGGACTTAAAAATGTATAGAATGAAGTGTAACACTGATCTGTAGTCCTACTTCTAACCTTAAACGGAAAGAAAAGAAACAGTAAGCTTGGGAAAGTTTACAGAAATAGATGTTTTCCTAAAATACTTCCAAATAGTCTGGACTTCTCAAAATTTCTGAGCTCCTTGGTAACCTTGTCTTGATAATGAGAGTCTCTTTTTATTCTATTAGAGGTCAGTGCTATCATGGCAAAGTAATCACTGGATAGTCACTGATTATGTGGTAAAATCAATGCAAATGATACTTTTCAGGTGAATGAAAGAATAAGGAAATAAATGAAGAAATGTTACATCTGGAGATCACGTGTAGACATGGAAACACTACAGAGAATATCGACAGTGGCCAGATGCCAGGAGGAGCACAGACTAATTATACAAAATTCAACACACATACTGTCCTGTCTGCATGGGTTCTCAGGTGTTAAAAACGTAATTTTCAGTCAAAATGCTGGTGCTGCTTTTGGGATTTGAGTTTAGCAGTTCAGCTTTTTAAAGTACAGCCCTGTTTTCACAGACTTCTTTACTGGGAAGCTGCAAAAGAAAAACAAAGCAGCTGGAAGGATGCTGTAGAGAACAGGACCTGTGTTCTCCTCCACACTATATGACACACTCCCCACAACATTGCTGAAAAAAAAAAAAAAATCCTGAGAAGCCTGAAGAGATTCAACAAGTGTCTAGCAAAATATGTGGGGATCTCTGCAAGATTCAGGCCAAGCATTGAAGCTTTTCCTCTTGTAATATTACTGCCCTTTTTTTTAATTTGCTTGATAAAAACTGTAAACATTCTTTTCTGGAGTGTTAAAACAATGTAAAGGCCATTTAGACTGTCCATCATGTATGGGAAGCCTTGAGTAGGAGATCTGCCGTGCAGGTTTGTATAGCACCTCTCGCCGAGCTCCAGCAGTTGGAAAGGAAACCTGAAGACCTCTGAAGTATGCTTGGTCTTGTCTATCCCTCATCCACCACCAATACAAACACTACAGATCTGTCAAATTTGGAAACGAGAGTTCAAAAGCCTTTCCACTCTCTGTCTGCTGACTCCTATGCAGCTGCTAAGCTTGTGCTTGATATGTTTATGTTAAGAGTTTGATGCAAACGGGTCTTATTTTGCATAGCTGTCTGAAAATGTCCCCCCCCACCCCTTTTCAAAAATGGGCAAAACACCAAATATTTCTGTAAAGCTTTTAAAATCCTATAGTCTACAGAAGACGTTAAGTGTTCTAAAATAAAAACGAACATTTTCAGGGAAAGCAGTCATTTTCCTGTGGAAAAAAAAAAAAAAATGTTACATGTTAAAAAAGCATTGAGTTTAAAAGTATTCAGATGATCATTATCGCTACACTACACTGAAAACTAAAGAGGTCAATTCTGCATGAATTTTGTGGATTCCAAACACATATAGGTTCCTTTAAAGACGTGCCTAATACAGGCAACATAGTGTAAATTCTTGATAGAAATGAGGATTAGTAACAGCATTGCACACATTGATGAGTTTGTAATGTACCTCGTATTTATTTTGGTCTCAGATCCATCATGAGAAGAGAAAGAGCCTGAAATTTCTTGATGAAGTAATTTAATAAATGGGGGCAAAGAAAGTAATTTAATTAATGGCTTAAAGAATGTATGTGGTAGTCATCCAGTTCTTTTATTCTGTTACCCGATGTGTTCATTTTTCATGTCGAATGGTTTAACACAGCATGCCCCATTACTTAAAACCAATATGCAAAGAAGACCCAGGATCTCTGTGAGAGAGAACCAGGCCACAAATGAATGAGTTCCTCATTTTCTATTTGGCATTGGGACTGGTGGGCACTTTTTTTTTTTTCCCAAGTCTTTCTTCACCCCAAACTACATAAGTGTCCTTATGCATTCTCTGGTGAGCAATACAGTACGAGAACAATGCTTGCCCTGGACAGTGCTGAGGGACTTGAGAGACAAGGAGGGAAAGGGTCTGAGCCAGGCACAGCAGAACACCTTTCTCGCAACAGTCCAAAAGCCTGGTGGATGAGGACCACATGCAGAGCACCATTAGAGTGCCTAAAAGAATGCTGGATCACCTTAAGAAAATGACCCAGGATAATCCAAGGCCACAGATGGCTGGAATCTCAGTGTGAATCTACCCATTGATGTCATTAGGAGTATTCGTCTGCAGCATCAGTGAATCTGGCTTTCTTTAGCTCCGAGTCCTGCAGACCCCTAAGCAGACACGTTTAATAACCTTTCTGACATTTCTGGCCCATAGTTACAGCATTTATTCTGAAAAAAGAACTGTTTTTTTCTTCATAAATATTGGACTCAGAAGCTCCTGTGTTTCAGGTGTTGAAAATCACAGTCTACAAGGACAAGAAGTAATCCAGTGCTATTATCTCTCTTCAAACACTGTATTTATCTTCTAGGCAGAAAGAAAAAAAAAAAAAAAGTAAAAAAAAAAAAAGTAGGAAAAAAAAGAAGCAAGAGACATCAGTGAACCAAGCCCCTTTACCTCTCAGAGAAGATTACATGGGAATTCAAATGTCCTTGTATAATTCACAGATTCCTGAGTTCACATGAGCAGCAGCAAAAGAGGAAAATTGCTCCATATCCTGTAGAGAGGAAATGAAAGGTATCAGGAAGAGAAGAATGTGCTGTGTGGTGCGAAAATTCTGTTTTGATTCCTGATGCTAAACATCTGCCATATTTTTGTGTGGAATCACTTGACTTAGTGAGAGAATAGCATCTTCAGGATTGTGCAAAGCCTATTCCAGACCCGAGCTGTCTAAATTGGCAGCTGTGGGAACACCCACAGGAAGCTTGGGACCCTGGAAGAAAAAGTGTAGGAGTACATCCTGTGGGGATAGATAAAAGTCAGAGCTGGGCTATGGGAATCTCTTCAGAACAAACATGAAAATACAGTTTCGCAAGTCAAAGTCCCAACTGTTTGTTTAGGGATTTTTTTGTTATTTGTTGCTTTTATTTGGCTTTCACAGAACAGAAACAGAAAAAGGATCTCAGAAAAAAAAAAAAAAAAAAAAAAAAAAAAGTTGAATGAAATCAAAACCTTAGATGTTTTCTTTATTGCTTGGTGTGAGTTCATATGCTTCATCTGCAGTATCACAGCTTGCTTTTTTGCCTTGTGGTGGAAGAATGCCATAGCATACCTATTTCTTGTCCGTCAAGTTTGCTTGTCGCTCCATGCACAGATACAAGCAGTGCTAGTGCAAAGCTGCCCATAATTTCTGCACTGTCACTGTCTCTGAGACAAATTCCTCTTCTCATCCACATGAAATCTCAAAATTAACAGCCCTGAAATTGTTCACGAGGAAGAGTAATGGTGGGAAAGAACTTAATCCGTGTGTTAATGGATGCTACCAATAGCTGAAATCAATGTCATGCCAACAGATAGCTTCTCATGAATACTGGCAGGTGACTGAGACTGTCTGCCATAAGAACACATGGTCCCTTATACTCCCATTGCCATTGTAATACATTCATCTTTCTTCTCACCTTTATATGCCCTGCTGAATAAAGCTAGGTGGATTTATTTTTATCTTACCTAGATGACATTTTCATTTAATATTTGCGTCTGGCATTTTGCTCAGTCTTTGGGCCAACTGTCTGTTATTTGTACTAGTAATATCCTGCAACACTGCTGCCCAGAGATCAATTACACATTGTGTCAATTATTATTTCTCTTTGTGTCTGGATGTTCCCAATACTTAGATCACTGGGAAGGTTCAAAAAGAGTTTTTAGTTGGCTTTCTGCCTGCTATTATTTTTTGTGTGGTGCTTATGCTATATGTTATCTTGTTCTTTTCACTATACACAGCAAATAATATTTTTAAACTCTTCTCACAGGGAATATGTTCTCTGTTGTTCTTTAATATTTTTGTTACCTGCCTAGAGTTTCTTTCTAGTTCTGTGCCTGTCTTTTTTTAGATGAGGATACTAAAACCAAATGCAATAATCAAATTGAGGATATGCCATCTTAGATGCAATATACAATACTCTCCATGTGATTATCTACACACTTCTAATGTGCAATATTGTAAGCCATTTCTTCTGTCACAGGGCCACAGACATTTGCTGTGTTGTCCATGATGACTCCTAGATCTTCTTGTTTCCCAACAAGAGTTCACTACTAAATTCAGAGCCCATTCATATGAAAGAATAAATTCATACGTTTCAATAATTTCAATATTAAATGTTTCAATAATTTCAAAAGTGTATTTCCATGTCCTTCTGTTGATGGGTTCTTGAAAGAAGGAAAGAAAGAAGGAAAGAAAGAAGGAAAGAAAGAAGGAAAGAAAAAGAAAGAAAGAAAGAAAGAAAGAAAGAAAGAAAGAAAGAAAGAAAAAGAAAAAGAGAGAGAGAAAGAAAGAAGAGAAACCGCCAGCTCAGTAGAAGTTTAAAGAAGTAAACATTTTACAAGTTATCATGCAGTGTGGAGAGTTGGTGACCATCTCTCAAAGCGCCTTTTGATTCCCCAAATGCTGATGGGAAATATTCTGGAGGCACAAATAGACTGCAGATGTTGGAGAATACATCTTAGAATTCTGCTGAACATATTGCCCTACTGGGAGGCTGTGCCGAGTCTCCGGGGACATTCCTTTGAGAGCCCAGCTGATTGTCTCATATTGAAACAACATGTCCAAGATACATTCCAAGTAAAAGAAAATAGAACAGGGGTACTCTGACCAAATATAAATCATGAGGCTAAAGGGCAGTTTATCTTCCTTCTTTCTACCATTCCTTCTCTCCCCCAATGAATACTCCCCCGAGGGAAACAGACCACTGGGTAAATGACTGCCAAACATGATGACTCAGACATTAGGCACTGTCCCCAAGTGCTTCACAGATGGTGTCTGGATGGGAAACCCAGAGCTTTCGGCACCATAAACCTTGCTACTTTTTTTCTGGCATTTTTTTTTTAATTCACTGCAGCATTGCTTCTGATCTCATGTCAAGCCCTTACAGCACTGTTGCCCCCCACAAAGAATTCTGATCCTGACCTTATAACAACCAATGTCATTGGCACATAAAAAAGATAGGAAAGAAATCCTAGCAGACCTAGGGGAGTGGGAAAAACAAAGAGCGAGCTAAAATAAACACATTACTTAGAAGATTATCTTGTGTCTAATAGGAAAGAAAAAAAAAAGCTAACATATTTAAAAGGGCATGCTATTTTACGCAGGCATACTACTGCGAAGTACAGTGTATTAGCACAATTGCATAATAGTAGGTACTACGAAAGAAAATGTTCTCTTTGCAGTTTTTATTGGTCAGCTTCTTTTTGTCAGATCCTGTTTCATTTGGTCAAATCCTGTTTTTTTCAGTATGCTTTATGTTCCCCAAAGCCAGCAAATCTTGGGATGCACATCTGGACATGGGCAAGCACGAAAGCAATGGCATATTTCTGTGCTTCTCCAGTACTATATATTCATAGTAGACACTGGAAAAGTCCTCTGGAAAAAAAAAAAAAAAAAAAAAAAAAAAAAAAAAAAAAAAAAAAAAAAGACCAGCTATTTTTCCTGCCATGAAGAAAAGCTCAAGAAAAGCCCTGCAAAGACCTGCAGATTATGCACAATGAATCAAGCTATCACAACTGTAAACAAAACATATCATGGGAAATGTGAAATAGCCCTTCCTCTCTCTCACACACATGCACACACATGCTTACACACACACAAACCCAGCTGCAAGGGATAAAAAAAGGAGGAATTGCACATTGAGAAGCACCAGGTCCAACCTGTATTTTTTCTTCCTCTTCTTCCTTTCTTTCTTTTTTTTCCCTTTACAGTTTACCACCATTATCTTCCATTAGAAAGAAAAGAAGAATTGTTTACTGCAACTGGAGAGGGAAAATATCTACATATTTCTGTGGGCTTCATTATGTTTCAAAGGCTGTGCAGAAATTCATTGAACTTCTCTGATTTACACACATTCACCTGAGCAGCAATTCCATTGAAATCAATGTAGTTATTTGGGCATGTGTATACCAGAGAGAAAAATCAGACATCTTGCTTCTAAATTCAAAGTGAAAGGTCCCAGAATTAAGAGCAGCAACACTTCAGTCAGCCAATTTCTCTGTTATTTAATAAGAAAGCTTGGACAAGAGTTGGTAGCACTATTTGAAGCCAGTCTCCCTGAGCTCTGGGTTTTGTGCGCTGCATGGCCCCTTGCAGCACCCTGACTGGCAGCACCAGCACTGAGCCTCCTCATCTGGGGACGGTCACTTGAGGGGATGCATCAGAGTCATTATGCCTGGAAATGCATGCTTCTTCACGGCCACTTGGTGAACTGCTAAGAAACCAAGGGTGTAAATCAGCGGAAAACCATCCAGGTTTCTGAAATGTGCCTGGCAGGCAGTTTTCAAGCCCTGCCTGGTTTTGGAACAAACTTTGTCAAAATTGGACCCTGTCCACAAAGTGCTTTGATGTTGATGAATCGGTAAATTCCAACAAAAACTTGTTTAGTCAGAATTTTTCTGACCAGTACTACTTCCTCCTTTTGCCAAGCATATTTACAGATTCTCAGACTTTCTGTGTGGCTCCAGGTGAAAGTCTTCTGCCTGGACCATCGTGGTTGCCAACCCCTGTGCCTTCACTTCAGGCACAGCCTAACAGGGGCACTCACCTACTGGGGTCCTCCCTGCCACATCCCTACAGGACAGCAGCACCGTGCAGCAGCACAGCCACCAGCAACCTGCTCCATCTACAGCTCAGCTCCCTCCAGACCTGGGTAGCTTAAGGGGCTTTGCCACTGGTGGACAAAGGACCTTTACCTCCATTTCACAGACGGAGAAGCTGAAGTACAAAGATATAACCAGTTATGGAGCATTAACAGCAGCGTTAAAAGGAGACTCCCAGTCCTTGTGATGCATGGCCCCATACTCAGTCCAACAGTCAGAAACATCTATTTCCACATTTAGACTTGCAGTTACTGCTATGCACTTGAGTCCAGCGTGGATATGGGTAAGCCTGCGTGTGTAAAATGGGGAGGGAGGCTGGGAGAGAATCGGCCAAGATTATATTAATCAGTTTCCAACCCCGACTTTCAAAAACAATGCAGTGCACCAAGACGAGGTGTTATTGTCTGCTTTTAAGTGTACCCTCCCTTTCAAGTTTTTCTTTCTTAATAAAGTATCTGAGGTCATGCTATTGTCATCAGAGCTTGGCGAGGGCTCAGCAGCTGTCACCGTGGCAGCAGGAGCGTGCCTGGTGCCAGTCCCCTTTGTCACGACAGCCACAGCAATGTAAGGAGAAGGGCCTTGCAGGATGCAGGACAATACTGGGAAGGAAAAGGAGGGAATCCTCGACCTTGGGCCAGGGCCTGGTGGCAGACTATTGAACCCGGTGCGTCTCGGCAAACCAGAAGGAGTAAAAATTCTTGGAAGCTGCAAAGGTTGCAAGTGAAAACAAAAGATTCTGGCGTGTAGGAAATAGAACAAAACATAGAGAAATTTGTTTTGTTTTCAGAGATAAAATAAGCAAATAGCACTCGGCTGGGGTCAGGCATGCTGTGCCCTGCATGCAAGGCTGACAGGCTGACAGCAGAGCAGAGAGCAGAGATGCTGGAGTGAAGCTGCAAACAGGTAGGAAAAGGCTCTGAGACTGTTTAAACCTTGTGCAGCAGGTAAGGGACTACCTAAAAATAATAGATAGATAGATAGATAGATAGATAGATAGATAGATAGATAGATAGATAAAAAGGACAGTGATGTCCCCTGCTAGAGTCTAAACATATAAAATCATCCATCCAACCAAAACCCTGATGATGTAATGCAATAAAATAAAATTTTCTTTTGAACACATGGCTGAGGCAACAGATAGAAGCAAGTGAATCACCGCTATTGAGATGTGCCGGCTGAGTGATCAGAGAAGCCTGGTGTGAAGTAACCAGCACTGATTTCCTTACACTTCAGTTAAAGCCTGCACACATAAGTGGCTGCAGGAACCGATGCTGAGGATGGTGTTATGAGTCCGTGTAGACTTGTTAACTTAATAAACGTTTCACAGCTGACATGTAGAGTATTCTGTCCTCATTTTTTATTTGTGTTTGTATCAGCAACATCCAGAAAAGCTTGACTAGGAGATGCTCAGCTATTTCTTTCCTGCTCACTTCTGAAGGTCCAGTCCAGAAACACTGGCAGATGCTAACTCACACCTAGTAATGAGCACCGTCTCCTTTGCACCAGAAGCCCCAGTGTGCTGCCTGTGCCTGGCTTTCCCAGCTCCGTGGGTGTTCCTTTAGGACAGGAAGTGAAGAAATAAATCACATCTAAGCGCAGTCACCAGTGGAGCCGCGGGCTGGTGGGACGCTACCCAGGCTGCAATTTGGCAGGGATACCTGGGCCAGCACCCTTACATTTTGAAAAACACCGCGGTGTTTTAAATGACCACAAGTGGCCAGAACTTCACCTTTATTCCTTAGCCAAAAGAAAAACACCTCCAGGAGGAGAAGAGACCTGGGAGCAGTGGGCAGGATGCAGAGGGAAGAGTGCCACCTGCTGAAGCCACAGGGCTGCTCAGGATGGCCTCGCTCCTGGGTCTTTTCAGCCAGCTGGGTAGTAGCACATACTCATGCTGTCCCACTTCCCATGTGTAAAAGTTTCACCTTGAAAAAATAAAATAATAAAATAAACAAAACAATACAAAATACAATAAAATAAAATATAAAACAAAACAAAACAAAATAAAAAATAAGTAATAAAATAAATAATAAAATAAAATAAAATAAAATAAAATAAAATAAAATAAAATAAAATGCACCTCGACAGCCCAGGGGCTCTGTGGTGCTGCTGGAAGTTGGCAAGGGATGGGGTTTAGTGACGTGGGAAGGATGCTCGCCTGTCAGCGGAGTGCTGGGTCACAGCAGTCCTGGTGCCAGCAGCCTGGCTGGCTGCTCCCCTAGGAGGCAACACAACTTGTTCTCTTTCTTTCTCAGCAATTTCACAGCTTCCAAACCCTGCTGGAGTTCGCCCTCACTCCCCTCCTCTCCACTGTCAGTCTGCGAAGCTGCTCAAAAAGGGTGCTGGTAAAGCTCCCTCAGCCTTCAAAGGGAACAGTGAATTATGAATTATGACAGGCTAAGTAAACCGGCCTTTTACCAGCTCCTTTTGCCATTTTACTGTCCTATTCCTTGTCTGTATGTGACTGCAAGTAGCTAAGACCTAAAAAAAAAAAAAAAAAAAAAAAAAAAAAAAAAAAAAAATTCTCCCCATGCAGTCAGCCACCAGCTCCAAGGAACACGGATCCAGCAGGACCAACCCACATATTCCCCAAAAGCAGGTGTGTTATTCCCCTGAACTATTTCCACCATCACAATCCCTGTGCAGCCTGCCCCTCTCCATTGTGATACTACTATCTAAAATGACAGAAAGCATCCAAAAGAGATGAGAACATCCCTGGTGCCTTCAGTAACAGGGAGAAATAACCTCGGAAGATGGACAAACAGGGCTGGTTGTGCCTAGGCTCAGGCATTGTAAGCCATTCAAGAGAGAATGATAAAACCTCAAAAAGTATGCAGGAGGGTAAGCACACAGTAGCTTTCCTAGAAGGGTCAGCAAATGGCATTCTCGATCTAGAGAATAACTTAGTGCAGGGGAAGGGGGGAGAAACTTGTCCATTTTGTGGGTAACAGGGATGTTGTGCAGCCTGAAATGACTTGGGGAACATGTGTGGGGCATGGGGAGTTTATTCAGGCATGCCTATGGCAAAGAGGTTAACATGGTAATCACAGATCGGCCTTCCTTTCCCTTGTACCCTGCTTAACCTTATTTATGCTTGCCATCTTTTCCACTTTTCACTTTACTAGTTTTAAAAAAGAGAGAGGGGGAGAAAAGCAATTTCAGTTTCTCGGCTGCTCATAAACACTTCTACAACCTTTCTGTAGAGAAGAAACAGAAGGGGGAAGGGACAAGTAAATGTGGCATTGGCTTTGTGACTGTGGTTTTTGTTTCCATAAACCTTAGAGCACAAGAATGCATGAGATATTTACACAAATCTTTCCACAATTCCTGTGGCCTTTGGGAGCATTGCATTTGCATGACTTCACCACTGTGGCTGGTTTGTGCTTTCTCAGCAGCATTGCTTGCACCAGGGAGCAATCCTGGCCATTCCCAGTAGTTCTCCCTCTCCCACTCTCAGATCCGATCACACCAGTGCATGTTTAATACAAGCTGTGTTAATGCAGGAGTTCCTGTCCTGCTTGTTGTCCAGTTTCCCAGGGATGGTACAGGAAGTTTCCCAACTCATCTTGTAAATACAAAAAGAGAAAAATGTTATAGTCAGTGAAAGTGATGGTCATTTATATCCTCAAGGAAATATAATGGGATAAGAACGGGAGGAGGATGCTTTTAAAAGGTTACTGAAGTAAGGCTGAACCAAGTTAGTCAAACACATAATGAAAAATGCAAAAAGCAGCCCAACCTTTGTACCAACAACTCACCTTACGCCCATTCACCCTCCATTGCTGGGTCGTGGGAAGTCAAATACCATGGAGACATCTCTAAGTGAATAGGCTACTGGACAAGAACTTGGCTACTGGGGCCTTGCCTTCTGCTGTCCTGATCAGTGACTTCCAGAAATCTCTCCATACCTCATCTTCTCAATCTAATAAAGTGATGTTGCTCAACCTTTGTAAAATGTTTTGACTCAGTGCATGAAAAGTACTGTGTTAGGACCAAGGCATCATTCTCACTGAATGGGAATATCAACTCACTCGATGCACAGTCTGCTGTTGGGGAAATTAAGCCACAAAGTCTACAAGAGAAAATACGATGATTACAAGGGAGTGCAGTCTTGCCCTTCCTGTCTATTCCAGCTGTGACCATTTGATTGCAGCAGTCTTGGCTTCTTCAGCTCTAGCAGATACCTTTAAAAGGGAGTTTGCACCTTGGGTGTTCATTCTGGAGGACCTGAGAGGAAGGTGAGTGAAGGAGAGTGTACATCACTGTTGCTGTGGACTTGGGCAGGGCAGCCAGGTCTCTTGAGGCTGTGTTCAGAGCGATGCTGCATTATCTCCTCCTGGTTCTGGCTGAGCCTGTGTAAGACCCAGCCCAGGGGCAGAAGTAACAGCAGATTCATTTGCAGGGGCTTAACACTTGATATCAGAAGCAGAGTGTAATGACATAAGGCAGAAGCATAACCACAGATGGCTTGTAAAAATTCAGCTTTGTCTCTCACAAGCAAATCCATAATTAAAACAGCAACTATAGTCCATTGTACTTATCCAGCAGGAGGACTCACTCCCGCTACCACTTGAGTCAGCAAGTTTCTCTATTTACAGTAATCCTTTACTTTGTCTTTCTTTCATTATTATTAAAACAATTTAAAAGTCTTTAATGTCAGCCAAATGGTGTTTTAAATTATATTTTCCAGGAAAAAAAATAAAAAAAAAAAATAAGACAGTTGAGTGTTCAGAGGGGAACACTTAGTTATGTTATAGTTCAGCCTAAGACACTCTGGTGACTCTTAGAAAGTGTTGAAATTGCAAGTTCATGTTGGACCAAGTGTTGCAGTAACATGGTGTTTCAACACTGTGTACGTCATGAACCTGTAATTTCAACACTTCCTAGGTCTTTTGTAAAACTCCATAGCTGACCAGAACAAATGCAAGTTCCCAAAAAAGTCTAAAGCAACGTGCTGTACAACAGGACAGAAGGGAAAACCCATTTAATTTCCAACACTACTACTCTTGCACAGGATAATCATTCTCAAAGTATGTTTAATTTGTAAAAAAATAAATAAATAAAAAATCTGTCATCCAGGATTAGTTGCTCTCACAGCAGGATGCTGGTCTCAAGACATGACTGGTCTGATCCAGTATGGTAATATCTATATTCCTCCAAGTTATGAATTAACTTTTTCTTTGGTGTCACAAGAAATCCAACAGGAAAATACCTGCCTCAACCTAAGTAATGGATATTCGCAACCAACGTCCAAAATTTGCTGTCCTAGAGCTTCACAGAGACCATAATAATGTTAAACACAGGGATAAAGCATTCTCAACCAAAGGGAAGCTGCAATTTAAAAACACAGCAAAATTTGATATTTAAAAATACACCATGGCATTATTTCAAAATACCATTCGTTACATAACTGGGAGGCAGCAGGGCAGGCAGGATCAGGGCTCTCACAGCGTTTATTTTTAAGAGGAGGGGAGTACAGGATTTGTGCTCGACCTCCTCACAGGTTACACTGAGCTCATTTGGGCTCACTTACAAAAGAAACCAGTTTTCAGTCCAGGGAGTTGCTGAGCAGCAGCTTTATACCCTTGCTCATGAAAGAGGCTTAGGTGAGGAGACTTCCACTTGCATAGCACCCCATGGAAGCCATCAGAGATGCCACCAGCAGGAGTACCCCAGGGAGCCGGGGCACAGGGGGCATTTGGTTCTCTGCCCCTGAGGACAGACAGGGGACTGTGCACACATTTCACCACTCAGGAATGGGGATGAAGTGAAATGAACCCTCAGGTCAAGAGTCTGCCAAAACTTCGGCCTGGTGTCAGGATGAAGCAGGGCTCAAGTGGCCATAGGCCACACACGGTCCCCTTGTGCCCTGCAAAGCCTCTGTGAAGCTCAGCAAAACAATGCAGATGGACTGGGAATTGTAACAATGCCTTTCCTTGTGTCTATCTGGCACTCCTCTGAATATTTTGTGCTAATTTTAGCACTTTGGCACTTGGGGAGGGGTAAAACAGAATAAAAGTATTGTATGTATGGGGCTGTAAATATAAAGCCCCTGACATACCAGCTTCGCTTTCTCTGCATCGATCAAAGCTGGAATAACAGCAGAAACAGCAGTTTTGGTGTTCTATACAGCCACAGTTCTAATTTATTCTGGGGGAACGTAATTTCTTAAGATAGCAGACAACTTACTTGGAAAATCATGATAAATTATAATAGTCTCTCTTCTCCATGACTTCTTACAGAAGCTGCTTTTTTTTTTGGACCACTACAGTGTGCTGCATACTAGGAAGAAGGTACTTATGATAGGATTTATTTGTAGTTCTGAGCCAAAATACATATTGCCTTAGATGAGAGTCAGGATTATCACAAAGAACCATGCTGACTGGGATTTAATGAAATTGGACCTGGGTGTCAGATTTTAGCTTGGTAAAGTTAGCAGCTGTGATAAATTGGACCAGAAATGTGCTGTGTAACAGGATTTCACTGGAATTCTCATGAAAAAAAAATAAAAATAAAAATAAAAATAAAAGAGGAAAAAAAAAAGTATGTGGAATATGTCACGCTAACAGTTGACAGTGTAGCTGCAACACCAAACATTAAATAAATAAATTCCATACGTAACACAGGCATAGGAAAACTTTTCAGGAAAGCGCCTCAGAGCTGCATAGCCTTGCATCTATAAATCACCATTAAATCAGTTTGAGTGGGGCGAGTGTTAGAGACAGAGCTGCCAGAAATAGCTCTTTTCCTGCAAGATGTAGAAAAGATTACAGCTGAGATTGAGACGGCGGGGTGGGGAGGGAAAGGAGGGGAGGGCTGGGGGGAAGCAAGGCAAAGGAGCGGAGCTGGAGGAGGCGGGGGAGCTGTGAAAGGCATCTCATAAAAGTCCCATTTGTTGGAAGGCTGCAGGAAGTGGAGGCAGCTTTGGCACACGTGTCCATGGTGCTAAATTAACTGTTAACACAAATAATCAAAGTGCAAGGCCCATCAAGCCGCTGGCGCCAGCAAAACGAGGGAGCGGCCAGGTCAGCTCTGCCTCTCGAACTAGCCAGCTAGCAGGTGGAGACCAACCAGGGACTTGACAGGATGGAAGTGCTTACAGAACACACTGACCCACTGACAGAGGAAAACACCACTGCACTCCTGCTTTCCAGCTATTGTGTGTGGAGTGAGTTCGGTGCATATTTTTATTTTGAATTTATTATACTTTTTTTTTTTTTTTTTAAGCAAGTCACCACAGTCACTCGGGCACCCCAGGATAAGCTATAGGACAGCACAGCCCTTGTTTGGCAGCAGTGGTGGAGGAACAGCTGAGCAGAACAAAGGAAGAGCCATCAGGAGCTGAAGCATCCATCATGCTCCAGCGCTACCCTTGGGAAGAACAAGTACTGTGCTTCAGAAATAGATGCTGAAAAGCAATATGGGCAGGGGTATTTCTACCTGCTAGGTATTGTAGCAAAGCAGCCACCCCAGCAATGAAGCACAGAAACCCACTGCTGTCCACATGGGTGTATGTATACAGAGTGGAGTCAGGCAGGATGATGGCACTCGCTCCTGCTCAGTAGAATTAGTCTTCCAAGTAAGTAGGACTCCTCAGATCAAATTTGGACATGCTGAGGTTCACTGAAAGTCTCAAATGATCTCACTGTATTGTACTGTGGAAACAGAAACCACTCCAGCTCTCACCCTGCTCCACTCTTAGTGAGATAGCTCCATGAAAATGCTGCCTGGTGAGCAGCTCCCACCACAATGAAATGTTGATTCTTGGGCTAGGTTCACTGTCTGCCTTGCTGAGCTGCGTGACATAAGACAGCTGTAAACCCCGTTTAGCTGCCCGGTAAAGACAGGTTTACAATTACTTTGCATGACCAAAGATCTGGAAAGCAATCACAGTGCAATGGTGAATAAGGCCCTGGAATTATAGGGATCATTTTCCCTCCTTGCCCGGCTACAACACATATAGCTAGATGCTATTGTAAGTTACATTTATAACATATGCATGTGCTGTGTACATAAATATTTACATCACACACTTTGGTTTGCTTTGGCTTTTGTTGGACTTAAAAGTATTCTCTATAGATTCAGCTGCAGGCGCATATATTCACAAAAAAATAAATAAAAAATAGAAAAATAAAACAGTTGCATTTGCAAGGCACTAAAACCAAAAACATTTATCATTGCTTTTCATAAAATATGCTATAGAAAACAAAACCCAGAAATGAGCATTATGAACCAAATTACTTAACGATTAATATGATACTTAAACAAATAATTTCAGTAAGGATACATATATTAGGTCATCCAAACAACTTATAATTATACCTTTGATTCATAACTGAAAGTATAAAAATCTAGTGTATCTTTTAAAAGTTCTCATTCAGTTTATCTCAGCCAACACATGGCAAAATGCCTGACAAAAATATATGGGGAGAGTGTAATCTTATCGGGTATAGTCATTCCTTTTGGTGAAAAAGTTACTAGTAACTAAAATGGCAAAGTCATCATTAAGTCTGGCAGTAATATTCACACATATCCTAGAAACAATATTTTAGAGAGGTTTAATTTTTTTAGGAAGTATGAAGAAAACTGAGTAACAGAATAATTAAGATAATTGGAGGTGCTATAACTATACATTCACATATAAAAACAGGGAGGTTTACCATAGATTTGCAGTGCTCAGTATAACAATAGCAGCTACATCCCTGGGATGTAGTTTTCCCTATATTGACCCATTCCCACAGGTCAATTTGACCTCTATCTGATCCAAAATCTGTAGTAGATCCAAAGATCTATCACAGTATTTTAGACCAGTGCCTTTAATACTGGGGATCATCCTTAGCTAATTTTGTAAACTTCAGCTGAACCATAGCCAGCTGCATGATATGTACATAGAAAATCCAGGAACATCAACATCAGACATCTGATGTGATCCAAGGAACAGGTATAAAGTGCTCATAAGTCAGCTAGACTTGTGAAGACTTTTACAGGATAGGAAAATATAAGATCTCTCAGGAAAACAAATGGAGAGATACAGACACTACAGACACAGGAAAAGAGGGAAGGAGAGAGAGGGAAAAAAAAAAAAAAAAAAAAAAAACTGAGAGAAATACCGAGAGCAAATAATAGTCACAGGCCAAAAGGTAGTATTACTCTTTGTCCCCCTCCTTATAAGGGTTAAACCAACTTCACTGAGAGAATACAGAAAATTTCTGCAAGTGGAGTGGGCAAAAAACAGAAAATATTGATTTACACCAGAAGTTATCTGGCCCTTATTATATGTGTTGCTATCAGGTTTACTGCTACAAACACATTATGCCCCCCTTAAAGATTCCATTTTATGTGAGTGGGTGGGTCGGTGCTTGCATGTGTGTGTCAGAAACATCAAGTGCTGTCACAGCTACCTAATTAATGGAAATGTAATTACTCTGAAAAATGAGAGCCAAGCACTTCCTGAGTAGGTAGGAAAAGAGTAACTGAAAATTTTAAAGACTAAAGAATCATGGCTAATTGAATAAGAAAATGAAAATATAAGTCCATTAAACAAAATGTGTTTGATAAGAGACCCTTCTCTGACACCAAGCCAAGCTTGAGAAAGAATGTAATTGTTATAGTTTGATAAAAAGGATTGAGGGCACAAAGAAACCAAGTCAGAGAAACAAAGTTCCAGACATATAAAGATGAGATCGCTGCAAACACATCAAGACTGAGTAAGAGCTAACTTGGATGCTGTCCTACAACTCATAAATCCAGCTAAAATTTGTTAGAGTTTTCAGAGTATATTATAGTTAGCGCTAGTTGTGGAATGTTTAGCACAGCCAATTAAATAGCTATCTGTTTTCCAATAAGCCTGTCCGTAAATGCCCCACATCCTGGGGTATCTGATGTTGTCTGCATCCAAGCTTTGGAATAGGGCTCTCTATTCACTTGTCTTTGTTCTGCTCCTCTTGCTCCTTGTGGGACCTGCTGAAATGTGCCACCACTTCATTTGGTCCTGGGTTTCCTTCCAGCAGATGCTCCGGAATGAGAAGTCCAACAACCAACTGTGAGTAAAGGTGGGCATGGGGGCAAGTAGATTCCCACTCAGTAGTGCAATGTACATTATCCTGCTAACTGAGGAACCCACCACCACCATTTCATTTACATATTTACATTTCTGAATTCTCTGTCATTTCAACTGTCAGGAAGAAATTTCTCTTTCCCTCTGTTCAAAGCAAAGACAAGAAACAAGACCTTCACTTCTGCTAAGAAAGGGGGAACAAAGATTCCTGTTTCTCTTTACGAGGACCTTGGACAAAATAATTTAGGACACTGCTGCTGGTCCAGAATGGGAAGGAAACCAGTCACTCCTTTACACATAGGAAGAAGTGTCTCCTAGCCTGAAAGAATAGAGGTCAGATCAAAGGGAAAAGCAAGCCTGGGCCCATATGAAGGGCCTTAGACTGGGATTCAAAGACTGCTTTTTATTAACTATCATCTAAACATCAGGAACCCTCCACCAACATTTGGATGTGAAAATCAGAGAAGATCTCATTCCATTCAATTTTTATGTTCTTAGTAAGACTCAAAATGTTCAGAATAGGAAATATTAATGCAGTGAGGCATCCCACACTTTGACAAACAATAAAGAGAGAGGCAGCAAGGGTTTACCAGAGACAAAGAAGTAGGTGGGTAGACACAGACAAAGTATTCTGTGCAGAGCTACATTCTTCCCACTCTCCTTCCTTTGTTTAAATCACTTCCATGTACCTTTTGCAAGCTGAACTCTAAACTCTCAAGGACACAGATATATCTTGAGAACATGCACAGTAATGTGCCCAGTACAGTTGGGAATGATCTGTGATTTGGCCCTTATTTTCTACAGAAGTAAAGAATATCTACTCTGCGCAAGTCACGAGCTCCATATGACAACATCGTGTAATGTCCATCCCTAATGAAAGCTTTTACACATGGTCTTTGGCTACTGGGTTCCTGAAGCACAGGGATGCATGGACTGCAGAATTAAGAAGCACAGCTTGGGACAGAGACCATCAACCAACACACTCTCAAAAACAAACAAAATGCTGTTTTTTGTTTGTTTGTTTGTTTGTTTGTTTGTTTGTTTTTGCGGCTTATTTCAGTGCTTAATCTCCTTCAGTCATTTCTTAGACTGCATCACTAAATTGATATAGAGGACTTCTTCTTCCACACAGTACTGCTACATGCTTGGAAAGACCAGTAGCCTCCCAGATATCATGCATACTAAACTTGGAAGTTCTCAGACTTAATTTAAGTTCTTTCTCTCAACTTGTCCAAACAAATGTCAGTTCATACAACAGATCATATAATGCAAAGAAATTTCCAGATATAGATCCAAGCACATTTTTGCCAGCCTCATTCTGGTACAGTATCATGCAGCATCACTTGCTCAGACTCTACAAACAGAAGTCATGTTAACACTGTATGGCACCAAAGCAAACTAGACCCGCTTCCCTCCCCCTTCCCCCAGTAGGGCTAATTATCTCAGCTATAGAGCTGTGCCGAAGCTTTCAGGTCCTGAGATAGCTCATCTGATGGTGGCTCAGGGATGTCTACACTGCATTATGTTAAAGATGTGCACTTTCCATACCCTTCCTCTTTCTTATAGACACAATTACCCAAAGACGCAAATCTCCTTGGGCACAATGAAAATGCCAGATGATAAATCTAACAACACAGAGAGGTCTGACAACAAGCTTCCATCTAGGCAACTCACATCCATGTGGTAGCAGAATAAGCATGTATCTCATGGTTCAGCAAGGCTATATAAAGCTTATTTCTCCAAGTTTAGCTTTCTCACAGCAAAGATGAAGTGAAATTGTCACACACACCTAGACCTGTCCAGAACTGGAGGTTTGTAGCAGCTAGAACATTTAGGTGATGCAGATAGAAGCCAAAGCCAAAGTGAGCTACCTGAAAGGCAGCTCCTGTCCCATAACAGGCAGGGACACCCCCCAGAGTAGACTCACCTAAATTCTTATTTCCCCCAGGTCCTGCCAAGCTGTGAAATGCATTTCCCGCCAGCCCTCCAAAGGCTTAAATACAAGAGTATTTGACCCACAGGTTTTAATGAATATGCATGAATACACACCAGAATGCATTTGGTGAAGAAAGCTTTCCCATTATTCTGAAATGGGTTCACAAACCCTTAACTACACAGGTTATAACTTTCAAAGACTTTATTGTTCCCAGTTCATCCCCATATTGGTTCCCACAATGAAAACTGAATTTCATTTAACTTTGAGCTCTTGTATCTTCAGCATAAATCCAAGCAAAAAGTGGTCACTGAGAACAGTCACTAGGATACTGTTTTCTAAAGGATCAAGTAGCTTGGCTAGTCATATGGGATTTCAGAATAGCTGATTGCAGACCACCTTTTATTTCATTTCCACCTTTGAAACAGGCAATTCTCAAACTACTGACAAATGAACTCAAGAACTCCCTGTTTCATAACCCAGGTGTCCACCTATACTAACCCAATGTCATTTGCTGCCTTTGGTTTCCAGGCTGCATGTGATCCTAGAGTCACACAATATGCAGGAGTAGTTAATATTGCCCAAGTGGCCTTAAATAATCCTTTAATTTTCAGTTGTTATTAATCCACGAGAGGAAAGAACAGGCAGCCTGAACTAGCACTTTCTCAGTTTGTTCTATCATGAACTGTTTTTTCTCAATGGGATTGTGCTCAAGTAGTAAAGATAGCTATGCCAGGAGAGGGGGGGGGGGGGGATGGGGGTTGGGGGAAGAAAGAGACTTTTTACTCCTGAGGGCTTTTTCTCTTTCCTCATAGTTTTCTGCATGATATAGCTCCTCTTTTCATTGCCCAGCAGGGGATCCCAGAGGCCAGAGGCAAATTTTCCCTTTGGTCTTAGAGCATGCATGATGGATTCTTGTTTTAAGAAGACTTTATTAGTTGTTTGCTCTTGAGTATTATATCATCACCATTACAGCAAAGCTGCTCTCATTCTAAATTTCGTTTATTCTTTGGCACACAAGAGATGTATTGGGTTACACAGCTAACATCCCTTTATGCACCAAAGTCAAAGAAAACCTTTCCATTGGCTTCAGTGGTGCCAGATGAAAAGTTGCAAAGGTGTTGAAAAAATGATCTCTTTCAGGCTTAATTCTGTTTCCACTGGTAAAATTCCCTCTGACATTGACAGGAGATGCTTTCAGTCCATTCATTTAAGCAGCATTTTAGAAACCACGAAACTATTCAGTTATCATGCAAACTTCTGCTTGATAAGGAATGCTCATAGACCTTGAAGTCTGCTTACGTTTTACCTTGTTAAAAGAAGTTATCACAGAAAAATGTCATTGACTACTCTTTATATTTTCACTACTTACAGCTCATGTAAGTCACTGTAGAAACAGTCAAAGATAAAATATTTGAAGAGATATCCAGTTAGGGACGGTGTCTAGTTTTATGTTTGTTTGTTTGTTTTAAAAAACAGCACAGTGTTTCCAAGTCATTGATAAATAGAAACATTCCTGGTCAGAAATTTCAGAAGTTATGGCATGTACTTTTATTGGCTTATACAACTTTGTACCTATACTACCTTGCACAGCCATTTTCAGCCCCATTTTTGTCTAAGCTTCACAATTTGGGAAAACAAAACCTAGCCTCATCTCAGTGCATAAATTCCCAAGAATCATACAGCAAGCAAAAGATTTGTTTGACGCATTTCCAGTTTTGTAATAACACTGTGCAGGAAAAGATCCATTATTCAAAAAGACTCTGTAGTAACCATATGCATCGATTACACGTTGTCTTTCTTTCTTTTTGACTAAGTCTTAATTAGGACATTGATTAATGCACACAGAAAATCAGTCTTCCATATACTTAAGGTCTGAGTAGGAGGGTCTTTTATTTTTTGTTGTTGCTGTTATTGCACCTGAAGGTTTATTTTTCCCGTTCCAAAATTGGTTGCGCTATCATTCTCTTCAACAAGTTCAAGAAACTACAGCCAGAAAACTCTCAATGTTCAAAGAAGAAAAAAGGCACCTTTTATCTTATCTGCGCTACAATTCTGAGTCTGATATCACTGCTGGCAAAACCTTCATCATTACCAGAAAACTAACAAGTTTGTTACAATAGTGAGCTGCTAGAAGAACTCTTACAGAATCTCTGTTTACAGAAGTCAGCACTGAAGAGTTTGAAATCAAGAGCTTAACCTGATATCTCTCAGAATACCTACTTGAACTTTTCTGCTCCCTGGAGCTTGGTCATCCCTGTCAGCTTTGGAGACTGTGTGCAAGAATTTCAATACAAACAACCAGGTTCACTTTGCAAACATTTTCAAACATGAATGTAGATAAAGCCAGAGGAGCTGATTTCAAATTATTTCAAGCTTGCTCTGTATACTTCATAAAATTAACTGATCTTCCCTTCAGGTCAGGTCCCTCAGACATTCCCATATTCCAACACTTCAATTTAGTATGTAACAGAAGAGAAATGAAATGCAGGTTCTGAAGGAAAAATAAATAAATAAATAAATAAAACAAACAAAAACACATAGCTTTACACAAATATTTCAATAGCTATTTTAAGATGTTTTACATATCTCTAGGTTTGCCACTTGCATCAGAACAGGATCTAGCTTTCCCAGTTAGTTATTTGAATAAACTGTCCATATTTAGTAACCTCCTAATTTGCACTGAATGTCAAGTATTAATGCCTGATATTTGGGAATAATTGTTTCCACAGAAAGAGGGTTTGCAATATCTTTGAGTTTCCTTTTCAGGGTTAGCAGGATGAGATCATTAAGGGAAGCCTGTGTCCTGTTATGCATAACAGAACACTCCCATCTGCCCTCTCTGCCTTTGTATAGGATTCCTGTTCCTACACAGGTAATGCATACTGCAGGAGCCAACAGCCAAACACTCCTGTGTTTACATCCCAGCAGATGTTTAGCCATAATTTTCATACATGAGCACCTGCAATTAGACAAAGAGAAGATCAATTTTTGAACACGTACTTAAGTGCTGTGGTCATCAGAGGGGCCAGTGATCACAGTCTTACACCTTACACTCTTTCCTTGGCCTGTGAGACAACCCTGTGCTCTTGTGCCCAGCATGAGGCAAGGCAGAAATGCTGGTACAAAGGCCTAAGAAGGCAGAGTTAACAGTAGCCTCGGGGCAACCGGGACGGCACCGCAACAGAGCGGCAGGTGTTGCACTCTTCCTCTCCTACTCTACTGCAAAAGCTCAGTTTCTGTCTGCTAATTTTTTTCCGAGTTAGTCATGCTTCATCTCGACTTCTTGTTTGTTTGTTTTGAGGAAGAAAGGCAAGAGCTTTCCTCATGGCTTCAGATACTGGCATCCCACACTACAAGTGGGAATTGCTGGTTATTCGGCTGGAAAGGGAGCTTTCAGGGAGGAGGGGAGGGAAGAGGGGCTGTGGGGATGGGGGAGAAGCACTGCATGATGGTTGCCACTGGGCCCCTCGAGGCCATTACACAAGCTCCTCCGCTCTCTCTAAGCACCATGATCTTCTCTGCATATCAAATAGAGTTGTTTTGTTTTCTTCGAGCTAGGATGATTCCTGCCACATATTTGATATTAGAATCTCTCTCTAGTGGTTTGCAAATATTTGATCCCCTGGGGCTTGTGATGCTGGATCCACTAATGATTCACACAATGGCATTAATGTCATTCATGGTTGAAACCACATTTCCTTACCCTACAGGGTGAGAGCAAGATGGGAAGACTGTGGCTAACACTGGGAAGGGACTGGGTGGGAAATAAAAATTGAAGTATTCAGGTCAAAAGACAGTGGGTGGCTAAATAAAAATCCGTGATTTCTGATCCTTTTGGAGGTGGGGTGAACAATAGAGATTTCACCCTCGAATGCCTGAGGACCCAGCACTAAAAAAATAGACAATAAATGACCCCCCAAGTGAGCAATTTAAAACCATTCTCTTTGAAAACAGTTCTTGAAAACGAGTTGGCAGAACAGCTAGATCTCCCCACAGCAATGCATCATGAGATCACGTACAAGGAAACAGCGGAAGCATCAAAGCATGCTTTACTAGAGCATGCCCTCAGTTGCTCTGTTCTCCTCAACCAGGCAGCCCAGGCTACTGCCTAATGGCAGGGCCCGTGCAAGGAGGTGGGCAGGCATTGCCAGCTCAATGGTGGTTCAGACCTTTCTTGCCGTCGGGTGGGAAACGGGCCTCTTAATTTTAATTATTTAATCACAGCAGATTAAAAGAGGGAACTTACATTTAATTGTTAACGTGCATGCAAATGTTGAAGGAACATTTCCAAGAGAGCTTGAACTGGTAAGTGATATAAGTAAGGTGAGAAATGACACAGGAATGCAGAAAACAACAACTTCGAGGAGGACAGAGGAGCTGAGGAAACTGACTGAGGTTGGCATGTGGGAACAACATCACCCAAAACACAAGAAAAAAAGAGGTTGAAACAAAGGCAAACAACAAAAAAGATCACTCAATAAGTGCATTAGAAGTAGCTGCCTCAGGGAGATGCTCAGAGCACCAGAGCGGTCAGCTCAGAAAAACATGCCAGAGAAATTTCCAGCAGAAAGGTCTGTTCCAAGGCTGGGACAGACCTAGGTGACTCAGAGGGCCTTTCCATCTTTGGGATGGAAGAAAGAGGAAAGATTTCCAGTTCCTCACAAGAAGAGAAACAACACTTGGATCAGATACCAGCCTAATAACCAAGGTGCACTTTCCGTACTCTCGAAACGTCCCGACTGAGAAAACATACATTGTTCCCTGGTTAACAAAACACAATAACTGTCAAAAGGGGGACTTGCATCTTGATTTGTGGATATAATTTATGGCACAGGAGAGCCTCAGCCCCAGCGTCAGTTCTGTGGGTGCCAATCCCACCATGTCAGGATCTGGCCTCAGAGACGGCACCTCCTCTGAGCCACGCCACTGGCGTCATTTCCCGGTGAAGTCCCCTTACACCCACAAATCAGGTGCTGAAATCCCTTCGTGGGACAGGAAAAATGCTGGCACAGCTGACCGCCAATGCAAAATTGTTCCTGAAAATGAGAGGGACAGGTCAAAGCCCCTTAAAAAAACACCGAGTCGTGGTGGCTGCACAGCAGCAGATTATATTATGCTTAGCTAGTGCGTGGGTGCAGAGAACAAGGGACAGAGACTGTCTCCCTCAGTACACGCTCCCCGCAGCCCCAGACTTAGGCGGAATAGAGAGGCAACATTTCAACCTCAAAGCCACAAACAGATCAGGATGCACTGGAGGACGGCGAGACAGATTTCTCCTTTTTTTAATAAAAGGTAGGATTAAGAAAACCTGGAGGTGGGGAAGGTGTAAAACAAGCAGGCAGGCAGTCCTTACTCAGCTCCCCTCTTCTATTCATTGCTCTGAAAAGTGGACAAGCCTTAGGAAGAAATAAGACACATGGCTGTGGGTAAAGGGGGGGAGGAATTAGAAACTGTAATTCAATCTAATATTTGAGGCTTGGCAAATGCACCTATGGGATTTCATGAAAACCCCCGAATCTTTTTCATTTTGGAGCAATTAACCAGATCCCAGCATCGCTGGCTCCAGTGAGCCGCTTAGCTCTCTGTTTTATTACCCATTTCCTTTCCCCCTCACCAGCACTAGCTCCCATCCTCGCACTTGGGAAAAAAAGAAAGGGGGGGAAAAAGCCCCACACTGTTACAATGCCACAAAGGGGCCACCACAAACAAGTGCCAGCCAGTGCATTTCAGAGCAAACACAGAACACACATAAATGAGGCTCACATTTGGATTAAAACGCTGTTGTGTTCAGGCATTTATGTGTGGCATAATTAAAAACATCCAGCCGTAATTTAATAGTTCCCACCAAGCACAGACATAAAGTCTAGCAATTTTTTCCCTCTGCATATTTAACCCTTAGAGACAGACGGAAGAGGAGGCGGGGGCAGGGGGAGGGGAGCAGGAAGCTGCAGGGAGACAGGGATCTTCTGAACACATTTTTTCCCCTTCCTTCATGTTACTCTGTTTTGCTTTTCACCGTCTCTGATCTTTTTTCTTCTACAGGGAGAAAGCAAATACCCTCTGGATGCTGTAGAAATAGGACTCACACTCAGAGAGCATTTCTTTAGTTCAACAGCGGTACGGCTGGGTATGGGATCCTCGGTCTGCAGAGGATAACATCTGTAGCTGGATGCTCTGATTCACAGTTTGTGAAGACGCCAGATTTTTCAGGCTTAAAAATCAGCTACTCAAAAGACAGGCTAATTTCACCACCATTACTCACTCACCCTGAGCACAGACTTTCTATTCAGAGTGGCCCCTCTAAATCAAAGGCAGCAGTGCGAGGACTACGCACAGAGCGAGGACAGGCAGGACAAACCAGCACCAGGGGCACTAGGGTGGGTTCAAGTCCCTGCTCTGCCACATCACTCAGGACTGGATTTGCCAAGAAGAATCTCTAGGGGCATTTTTAAAAAAGCGTAGCTACCAGATATGAGAGTAAGGCATCTGAGTAAGACCCCCCTGTACCACTGGAAACCTGAGTGCTTTAGCAGTTTCCATGCCAATTCCCAATAGGCAAATATGGGATGGTAACATTTGTCTCCACCCCAAGGTATATGATAAAGAGGAAGACACTGGGATGTGCTCACATGCCCACAGCAAGGAATAAAGTTAAAAAAGAGCAGAAAATCTGCTTTGTTTTATATTTCTAAATACTGCAGTCTTCATTTAGGCAATAGTCCATTACCTTGACTCTGCTGCTCAGCAGGATTTTCCTTGAGCAAGAAACACAGAATCCCACCCTCATTCTGGAAGAGTGAAGACTGAAGGAAACACTTTGTACAAGTTTATAATCATGGTCAAGTGCGTCCCAACTTTTCATCAGCTGTATATGTAACAATTAGTCTAGGACCTTCAATCTGTTAGTCTCCAGAGACAGAAAAGTACCTATGCATATAAAAAACATATGATATTTCTATCACCAGCTGTTCAGCTCTACCCTTTCATCATGTTCCTGCCCAACAGAAGGTATGTGCAAGAAACACAGAGGGGAAAGGAAAAGGACTTCCAGAAGAATAATGTAAAACAGAGGAAACTTAAAAACAAACCTACTCTACACCTACAATTTTGAATTTTAAGATCATCTAGGCCTCTCTTTCACCTTTTTTCACCACATCCAGGTCAATATTTTACTGGCATGAAAACTTGCAGAAAATGTACTTTAATCTTGTTGTCCTGAAGAATAAGAGAAGTATCCAACCTATTCTCTCAGGATTATTGAAGCCAGCAGTGCTGTGAATTGTCCCGGCTAGGTCAGAAACAAGACCTTGAAAGTCCTGTTGCCTAACTGCAAATTAGCAATTAAGAACCCTGGTGACGATCACAGAATGGTTTATAAGCAATATGCAGAGAAACAAGCAGTGAAAGACAGCTTGCTAAAATATGTGAATTAATGAATGATAGAAAGCTATGACCAGCTCAGAGATATCTTGTTTTTATTATATGTCTGTCAGTAAAAGATAATGTGTCAACTCTCATGAACATAGCTGTGCTACCACATGAGGAGCATCGCTGTCATATCGTCAGCATAACCGACTAACCACAGCTAGTCAGGTAGAGGAAATGATGGCCCAGTGGTTACAGCCATAACTCTGGACTTGTGAAAGGTGGGATCACAGGGTCATACAGGAATTCGGGTTGGCAGGGATCTCGGGAGGTACGTTCGGCTCAATCATATCTGCTTTGTACTTCAGAGCACCCAAACACCAGTAGCTCTGACCTGCTGGGCACCGCTTGGCTGCAGTGCAGTGCAGCATGGACCAACACAGAAATGCTCACTCATATCTGGTGGCATTGCAGCCATGAGAAATAAGGTTTTCTTCCCAGGAGGGATGGTCATCAGTATAACATGGCACTGATGCAATTATACTGCTCCGGGCTCCAGAGCTGTTACTGCTGCCTCTGTGCTCCACATCTATGGTGCAGATATACCCATCCCTTCTTTGCACATCCCTTGCCCAACAATAAAGCCTTCCAGGCTGCTGTGAGAAAGAACAAAATTTAAGAATCAGACAGCCTCAACTGCTCCAACGAGGAGACTCATGTAGGTAGCTGAGACAGATAGCTGTGTGTGAGGGGGTCAGGTAAATAAGTTCCAAATGAAATCCCACAAACTGCAGCTCAGGACTACTGACGTGTTGTTTCTGATTGCCACTTTATTACTGCCTTTACAGCCTCTCAAATAGATTGCAGAGAGCATGGCATGCCAAGAGAGAAGAATGAGCCCCCCTCTCCTAGTAAAATCATGGGTCTCTTCCAACTAGAAATCCTAACCCTGATCTCTTTTTATATAAATAAAAGTCAGAGCAGGTCTTGCACTGTAGCAATTTCTTACAATGTCATTTTAAAAGTGCTCTGCTGCAAACCTCACTGCAAATGAAAACAATCCGTCTTCCCAAAGAAACCTGCAGAGTGTGTAACTTTTCAGGCAAGACAGGAGTGGGTGATGCTGAAATGAAGATGGAACAGGGTGACACAGTACACCAGCCCTTTGTGAGATCTGTTTTCTGCATACTGACTCCTACTAATGAGAAAAAAGCTCCACTGTGCCTTAAACATCATGAAATCGAAGACAAGAACATCTAGCTGACTACGACTGCCAGCAGCACTTCTTTTCTTCCTCTTTACCTCCATGGGCTTGCACAACACATGTAACTCAGGCTGCTGACACATGCAGCTCACAGGCAAACCTGCCAGCCTGCTGCTTTTGGAGTGCTGCTGCAATGATGAAGTCCCAAGCACACAGCATAGGACAGTAACGTTTTACACTGTACGATATTATGTCATAAATTTTCCCAGCTAAAAATACTCAGAAGGCACTAAAAGTAGGGAAAATCACAGAATGAGCAGTTTTTATGTTTTACGGAGTCAGAGCTGGTATTCTGCGGTTATAGCCAGTCCGAATGGAAAAAGTTTTGTCATTATTTCAGTATTATGGGCAAACTGGAAAACTCCCCTTTCCCCCGTTGCTATTCCAATTTACCTTCCACTCCCTTCACCATCCGCAGTCATTTTAATGCAATAGATTGAGCATATACATAGCAATAGAAAGGTGCCAACAATGTTTCAAAAGAGAAAAGTAATCATATCTGTTCTACACATCTTCTGAAACTGCAGCGCCCTGACACCGCTGTAGGGAGAAACGCCTCCATCACGCAGGCTGAACCTGCGAGCTCAGCTAACAGCACGTCATTGTATAACCCACTTGCTGCTTGAAAGCTGCATCACCACCAAAACGCAACCACTTCTGGGCTGGAAGCAGTCAACTGACTCACGTCTTGCTGCACAATGGTTACTGTGGGACATAATTATAGTCAAGAACTCTGCAACAAACCACTGCTCTTAGGAAAAAGCATAGCGGCTTCTTTAATGTCCACGCAGAGCAGACAGGGACTTGGAGTCCAGCCCTGCAAGCTTGACTAAGCACATTGGGAAGTATGTGAGCCATGCCATGGAGCTTCCTGGCACAACAGTGGCAGAAAGTGTGACAGAGCTGCAAGGGGCTGGGTTCACACTTAGCGTGTGCCCCCCCGGCACTGGGACGCAGCCGATACGACTGCAGCTCACGCTCACTTGGAAGGCCCTCTCCCTTTGCCAGGCTGGTAACAGTAAAAATAGGAGTCAGGATCCAAGGTTTGAAAGAATGAACCATTGTTTTTCCTAAGGCCACGTTAAAAAAATAATAATCCCCCTATGTTTTTCCCTGCGCTTTGCATGCTAGTCAGAATGCACTTTCCTGGGAAATGCATTATAATAATGGGCAATGTTTAGCATCACATTTGAAGTAAGCACATCCCAGTGATTAAAATCCAGGCAACAGAAATAAACACATCAGCAGGACATGCTGCACAGTACTGAATTGGGACTTCTTTGTTTTATGACTTTCTTGAACGTTAAATACTGTGTGAGAAAAACATTTTTCGAACTAAACCATCTGTATTTGGTTTCTTTTGAGTGCGTTACAATCATCAGCAATCATTTTAAGACTAAAATCAGAAAACCTGGTCGTACCTGTGGGAGACTAATTGTGGCAGTAAAAGGTGGCTTATGTAGCAATGGAATCACTTTATTTATTTTTTAAATGAATTTATTAGAAACCCACTGTTTTTAAATGGGGCTACTCCATGTTAAACTGGCACTGACTATTACGTTAAGCTGAAAGAGAAATGGCTTCCCTGTAAACAGTTTTCTAGATATCAATGGGATTTTTCCACATTTCAAAGTGGGAGAAAAGGTTTAAATTACCAAAATTTTCAAAGCTAAAGGCCTAAGGCAAAGGGGAAAAAAAAAAAAAAAAAAAAGGCCCAGAGTTCAAGGCCAGCATTTTGCTTTGACAATTTCAAAACATATCTTTTGAATGTGACTTCTTAAATATGTTATTAAGTTTAATTTTCTAAACAAAAACTAATTTTGAATGGGAAAACCATTTAGTTAGAAACTACCAAAACATTCTGACAGTTCCAAAACTTTATTTCCACAATACTTTTTGAGTCAAGATATTTGTGAAAGCCAACCCTTTCCCACAAACAGTCTCAATTTCTGTGAATCAGCATGTTCCGTGCTTGAAAACTTTATTGCGAGAATGACACAAAGGCTCCCACCTCACAAGACCTCTTTTCCAAGCGCCTGTTGTTCCCACACCCTCCTGGGAGCTGCCACTGCAGCAAGCACGCCGTATTTAGGCCCTGCCTACGACTGAGGCCATACCCTGCTACTGACTGCAGTTCTGAACCCGTGTGAGATGCAGACCACCACGGGCAGGCAGGAGCACCAGGGGCTCCCAGACGGGTGGTATAGCAGCATCTGTGCCACCCCATCAGACTGCTCTGAATTGTCTGCAGCTTTCTTTGCTGCTGGGACACAGAAAGCGCACACAGCCCTGCCACAGCTCAGGGAAAAGATGGGAGAGGGAGGAGGAGGCAGGGAGAGAGCAGCACTGCTGCATGCACAGTCTCTTCAGGAGGTAGAAAGAATGAAATTAAAAGAGCCTGGAGGCAGACCATGGTCTACCCTTCAACCTGCTACCCAGCAGAAGTCTTCTGTCTCTGCAGAGGTCTTGTACGTCTCCAGCCAAATCCCAGAATCTAACAGAGGGGAAGAACATGGGGTAAGAAAACCACTGCACCTGCAAGCATCGCCTCACCCCTACCTCTTGGGTAAAGCTTCAGATCCTTAAGAGGTTACTTGGAGAAAGAAGATCAGCAGGAAAAGGAAGCAGCTGGCCATCCCACCCACAGCTCCCTGAAATCTCACGGCCCTCAGTACAGAAGTATATTGGGACACCTGGTGATATCACAATCTTATTTTAATTATACACACTGAAAAGCACTCAAATGGTCCCACCCATCATTCATCCCACCTCAGTGGACAAACTAACTCTGGCTTCCAGCTCATCCCCGGGCCTCTCTGGCCAAGTCCCTGGCCTGAAAGTCTGTCACTCCACAAATGTCCCTCTGGGCTCCCCAGCCCCAGCACCAGGAGGATCCTCTCATATGACCGGTTCCTTGTTCCCTGTACCAGAGTTAACAGCTGCTCTCATTACTCCTGAGCTCTGCTCATGGAAATCCCAGCCCAGGCATAGAGGCTGGAAAAAAATGCCTTAATCCAGGGTAAAACTTTCTGCTCCGCAGATCGGATATACTCAGGTGCTGAACAAGTGACTAGCTCGCTGGGTGTGCCAGCTCCAGCCTTAGCAGCTTAAACAGCTGAGCAAGAGGCGTGCAGGATCTACAGGCAGCTCTGTACCCAAACAGGATAAAATCAAAACTTGGTTTCTAAGCTGCATGCAGGAAGCCTGCCCAGACCACTCCACTCTTCCTTTCTCTGCATTAGGGGGTTTCTGTGTGTCTTGGATGATTAAAGCCATCCAACCTTTGGCCTCAGGCCTCATAACTCCACCCGAGGCATGTTGTAATTCCCTAGAAAAGCACTGCTTGACATGCTTTATTGTTTAATTACACTCTGGTTTTACTTTATTGATACGTCTGTTTCTTGACTAGCTACATACGGGCTTCTTATGCCCCTAAAGGAAAGATTGGGAACGGAGATGCCCTGCAACCACTGCTGCTGCTGGAGCTGTGCTGCTCAGCACCTGCTTTCTTCTATTTGTCTGCCTTGCTCACGCTCCCACTAAAAGAAGTGTGGCCTACCAATAGGCACAGTGCCAGCAGCAAAGTCTACATTTTTCATATCTCAGAGTGAAGAAAGTACATCCCCAGACTCCCAATTATGAGATATCCTTTACAACATCTTGGTAATCCCTTAAATAAACAGGAGCAAACAAAAAGAGCAAGGTAGCACTGCATATGTTGGATATATTAGTTTTACCATTTTGATGCAAGGAGGGAGGTATTTTTCTTGGTAGGTTTTTATTCCAATAAGTGACATCAGCAGACACTAAAGAGAATGAATGAAAAACAGAACTAGGATGTTATTCGGAAGGGAAGGGAAGGGAAGGGAAGGGAAGGGAAGGGAAGGGAAGGGAAGGGAAGGGAAGGGAAGGGATCTGGACAGTCATTCCCAGGTCTAGGAATGAAGTTTGCACCTTCTAGAAGTATGCAGTTCTCAGGATGCAGGACAAGCAAGGCAGCCTGATGTAACTTCTTTTCTCAAGGTTTGGCCAGCTGAGCACTACCACATCCGCGGGAGTACCAGACAGGCTGACAAGGTAGCATCCAGTAGGAGGATAATTATTTCCACATAAGAATCCCAAGGCCATTACTCATATAAATTCCCATGGAAGTTAGTTGAGGAGAAGTTCAAAGAATTCCCCCCAAAATATGAAAGTACCAGATGGGTATTTACAGTAAATTGCAAAATATAATAAAAGTTGGATGGTGTCCTCTCATCCTTATCAGCCCTTCTGATTCTATTTCTCTCTACATTTTCCTCTATCTCAATTAGTTGCAAGAAATCTGTCTTCGTAGCTGAGCAATCATTTCAAATAGGAAACTGCGTATTTAGAAATGTGTCAGTAAGGAAGAATAACAAGCACTTTGTAAAAATCCCATACCTCCTTTCAGTTTTCCCTTTCAGAGATGGGAATTTGCCATTTGGAACCAGCAATGTCTTTTTGTTGCCTGATTCTGGGTCCCAGCTGATCAGTATTTCCCAAAAGTTAGCACTGCCGTGTAAGTGTTGCACGTTAGGCATCTAAAGTTCAACAATAACAGAATTATTTCTGTTTTGGCAGAGTCTGTCTCAATTTGGAAACTTTCAGCCTGAGCTTGATGTCACTTACAGCAGTCAGCATGCCCATCCAAAGAAATAATGCTAAGTAAATAGAGTTACTCCAGCTTCTGCTAACACAATAGACACCAGTACCTGTTTCCAAAACTTTTGGGAGACAGGGAGGAATAAAAAAGTGATAGAGATTTCGCTGTCTATATAGGCATATATGTGCAACAGTGAAATCTCAAGCTTGGGGAAAGCCAGTTGTCCTTATCAATTCTGCCAGAGCCTATAGAAACTATGCTGACATTAAGGAAACAATAATAATAACCTTGACGTTAAGGAAATAATAATAACCTGGTCCTTTTGGCTAGCAGAAATCCTTCTGAGTGTAAAATGCTTTTGTGAGCCTGCAGAAAGAGAGTCTGAAACAATAACTGACAGGGTGTCTCTCCTATGTTAATTGTTAACTCAAAGGACTGCCTCGGGACATTGAAAATGCCCATGTTGTTAACTATTTATTGCACAGGAAGGAGGGAGAGACATCAGCCTCCCTTCTCAAATCCCAGAAAGCATGGGAATGAGAAAAGAAAGCTAAGGTAACTGTTAATAAAATGCTGGCTAATGTGCATGACATTCGCATGAGAATATACCTCCGTTCCCCTTCCAACAGAATATTGTGTCTGCTTTTCACCCTACATCCTCACTCTTTGATCCCTAATGAAAGTTAACATTGAAATATTGTCTTCAAGCTACTGATTTGCATGAGAAGTGTCAGTAGCAAATTGATTTTGACAGTTAGTTTGTCACACTTAAAACATTAGTAGATACCATCCCGTACCATTGCATGTCAAGAAAACCCCTGAGGATTATTGCCCATTCAACGAACAAGGATAACTTTACATGCTAAAAGATAGAGAAATGCCTCCGTATGTACTGTGGGCTGCTCACCAGACAGTTTTCCTACAAGCCTGAAGTTTCTTGGTAGTTATGGTATGACACATCAATCACAGAACTTTTTAATGTATAGCCAACTTAAGGAGTCTGTGAATCCTACAGCTGTAGGGGATTGGAGAAGCAATTTATAAATCTTCCAACTTGATTTTTGAGGGGTAAAGTTTCATTTAAACATTTTGATGCTTTTATCACCCTTTGAGTCTGATTGTTTTAATTGGATTGGCTTTCTATGAAACCAGTCAGTACTTAAGTAAATGAATAGTTACTCACTTGGCCCATTATGAATAAGAAATCTATCATATATTTAAGGAAGTTAGTGATGGTTTCTGTTTAGTTCTCTGTCCTCTTCCTATTCATGCCTAAAATTTATTTATCATTTTGACTATCTGTGAGCTAAAGTTTACATAGACCTGCCTGCAACTATTTCCCAGATTTCTTCTCCAATCAGTAAACAGTTAATTTAGAGTCTAGCATCAAATAACATATAGTTGCAGCTGATTTTCCTCCCTAAACAAACTATTTCACATTCATTAACACAGTATTTCACTTGCCATTTTGTCTTTCAGTCATTAAGTGTTGTGATCTTTTTCTACTGCTCTATAAAGGACTTTCCTGCCTGAAAAACCTAGCCTTGTCCTTCATCTTCTTTTCATAAATACCCTTATGTACCCAGACTAACCTAGTAAGATGCTAGTGGAAAACTCCCTTTATTCTGCAAATTTACATTTTCATTTCCCACTTACTGAACACCACCATAACTTTATAAGAGTGAATGTGATGATGGCAGATCATAGTTTTTGGAGAAGCAGAACACAGCATCCAACTACCCTACATTAAGCCCTTCAGAAAAATTAGAATTGTGAAGCAGGCCTACAAAACCTTACTAGTAATCTTTCGTCACACGTATCCCTGTGCCAACTCACCTAATCTGCATTACATAGCTTCTACCATTCTGTCTGCCACAAAGCCAGTTACTCCAGATCAGCAGCACAAACACCCACTTTCCATCCCTCTACTACCACCAGTTAGGATGTACACTACACCAAATAATTTGGCAATTTCGTATTTATATCATTTAAACTCCCGGGTAAGCAGCACTTGTCTGTCTGCAGAATTTGGTAAAAATGGTGCTATACTGATGCTAATAGTATTCTGTCTCAATTTGAATACATTTCATTTTTTCACCTCCATAAATAAATAAATAAATAAATAAATGTTGTAGAAGCTGTAAGCCCTTCCATACTGAATATCAGTACAAAAAAAGTTTTGGTATTTTAATGCTATTACATTTCTTACACTGAATCTAGAGATATTCCAGTAGAGTTTCAACTTCTGATGTATTAGAAATAAAATAGTTAACTTATTTCCGTTTCTGCTTTTGACAAATTTTTCTTCAAAATCTTCTTGGCGTACTTTCCTATGATTTGACAGGCAAGTTGTGAAAGTTTATTTTCTTTTGTATATCCATTATTTGGAATGACTTCCACTTGTTGAATTATGTCTTTTTATTTCTTTTACTCTTTCTTAGTCTGTTTGGAAACGAATTTACAGACAGTGAATGAACACTATTTAGAAAGTTGTCCCTAAAGCAACTCTTTATACTTATATATCATGGCATTTCAAGAAATGTATCATTTGGGATGTTTAAATTTCCTTTCAGAGAGGTTTCCTCAGTTTTATCTAATATCTCTGTGGCTTTCTCATTCCCACAAGAATGTTGGACTTCAGTACGTGGCAATCACTGTTGCATTGACTCTTTGGCAGTTACCTTTTGGGCCATGTCCTGCACAGTAACTCAGGACTAAATCAAAAGCTGCTTCTCCTATTTTGTGTTCTTTGGCCATTTACTCTAAAATGAATTCACTGAAAAAAAAAAAAAAAAAAAAAAAAAAAAAAGTAAAAAAGAAGGCTCCACGTCTTAGCCCCATGCAACATTTACGCTATGCATACAGGAACAATAGAAAATTTTCATTATTATTGTGATATTTTACTCTTTCATTGCATTACATGTTAATTGTTAGTTGCCCAACCAAGTGAACAAGATTGTAAACACAACATTATTAATATTCATAATGATTGGAATCCATCAGCATACTGTGATACAATTAATTTATTTAACTTCATTGACCCATGATTTGTCATGCTACTTCTCCACCAGCGCTGTTATTCCTGTGTGTTTTCTATTCTAATATTATAGTGGCTTCCTCTGTTCTGCCTACTGGTATTATACATTAATATCATTTCTGAACTTCTAAGTAAGCCCAGCACAAAAGGGTGCTTCCAGAGGTTGGAATTCCAGGTGCTGTTTTCTTCACAGAAAGGCATGCCCCACAATTTGAAGTCAGAACCTGGACAGTTTAAAGAAAAGGGAGGGAGACAGTTTTCCTCTTCTACTCTACAACCTAAGACAAGTCTCTCAACGCTGCAAATATCACATTTTCTCATTTTTTAACATTGAAACATTATCAACATGGCTGCTTTTCCTGAAGAGAGCCTACCTTTTCATTTAGAAATTAAATACAGGAAAAAAAAATACAGACTATAAACATCCCTCATTCCTGTCAAGTTACAACCCATTTTTAACAAGGCCTATCTGACAGAAAAGCCAAGAGGTAGTGGTAACTTTAAAAGGAGTAACAAGTTCCTTCTTACATACTGCTTTTCTGTGGTACAACCTAGAAATGCATCAGAATCCACTATCTCCATTTGGACTGGCCTCCTGCTTATACAAACTATAACTTCTGGTTGATTTACAGCACATATCTTTTAGAAAGATACCAAATCTTGTTTTAAAGACCTCCTGGATAGATACTCCACTATAATATACCTTAGCACTTTTCTAATAATTAATTACCCTTGCTTACCTTATTCTTCAATTTATTCCCAGATTAAATCTGATTAGCTTTAAATGTTCAGTCTTTAGATTTTATAAACTCTCTCTGCCAAAGTGAAGAACCCTAAAGTATCACCTACTTTTGCTCAGGCACAAATTTAAAAAATAGAAATCAAGCCCTCTTTAGCCTCTTTTTTTCTGCACAGACCAAGTTGTGATGCTCTCCTGCTGTTGCACTGAAGAAAAGAAGGGAGAAGCTAAAAGGAACCAGTGCAGAATCAGTGGGAGTGAACATGAACAATGATGATGCCAGTGTTGAATTTCTCTTGCTTCCCTGAGGCAACTACTGTCCCAGTGTCCCATGATGCAGTGAGATGTGGATCACACCCAAATCTTCCAGCAGCTTCAGTAAGTCCTCCAGGTATCAAAGCCAAAAACAACATCATGGGTGTGTCAACTTTGTTAATGATGATTCAAATGATCACACAAAAGAAACTTTTTGCTTGGCTCAGCAAAAGATTGTTCGAAGACTTAAATCCAAATCAAAGGCATGGACATCTTTGTTTTACTATTAACTGTTGGCTATTAATAATTGCTTATATGATTCCAGAAATGAAGGTTGCATTAAAAAAAAAAAAAAAAAAAAACAGGATAAGATCTGTTCTTTACAATGAAGCAATTTTAGCAAAACACCTGCAAAACAGACATGCTTCTGCATTCAAGGAAACTAGTAATGAACCTGGCAACTTAACAGAGCAGATTCTGGACATAAAAACAAACACAGGATCTCATTTTCCCCAATCTTACAGCACATGTATTATGTGTACATGTGAACAGGGCATCTCCACTCCATGGTCCATCATTTAAATAAAAAGGACACCTTTCAGCTGCTGAGGCAACACACAAGCCAATTAATAGCAAGATTTTTTGGACGCTCTCTGTTAAGAGGCTCTCAGATGAACTCCTATGCCTCCTCCTCTGGGCTCTGAAAGGAGGGTACTGACTTTGAAATTTCCCTTTACTGCTCTGACCATCATGCAAATAGCTGGGTGAGAAGGAAGAGATTTCAGGAATAAAGCAAACTGAAAGAGCAGTTCTGGAGGGCCTGACTGGTGATAAAGATTTTGGCTTGCAATTTCAGGCTGTAACCGGACAAACAAGCACAGTGGTTTCAGCTGCATTTCTCTAACAGACATCATGCACTCAGTATGCCATAAACAAGAGCTGATTCCAGGAGACCACCTGCTGAAATCACTAAGGCTTTTCTCCAAAGGAAGGACTAAACAGGAACTGCAAGATGGACCTAAGGTGTAAAAAAGGAAGTTAGACTTAAACGTATTAGGAACTGATAACTACAAAATCTGTGGATTTTGTAAGAAAAAACATGGTAAAATGTATTCGGATTTATAAATGAAAGGCAGATAAATTGCAAAAATGTACCACAACCAAAGAAATGAGCTAAAGTAAAGTTTAATTTCACAGTAGGAAAATACGAAGTGTACTTCCTTTTCTATCAGTCACTACAGCAACCAACAAGTCAAAGTGAGTAAAATGCCATATAAGATCTGTGCTGTTTTATTTATTATCTCTTTTAAAATAGCCATCCACAAATAAATCCAAATCAAGTTTCCTTTTGCTCTTCATCAGCAGGACGGCAAACTATAATACTGGGAGCTTATCCTACATTATTTCCCTGCAGTGCAGGTGGTCTTAGGTTCCTGGCCTTTTGTGGAAGCCAGACCAGCATGTTTGAGACTGGGAAGAATTAACACCACTACAGTGGTCCAGAGCATTGTTAGCTACACCTAAAGAAATGGATCATATTTCCAAGTTACATTAAAATACAAGAATATTTCATGGCAACGTGTAGAGTCAGTATAACAAAAATCATCAGTCCCCATAAAGCATACTGTTGTTTTCAAAAGCTATAAACTGGGTAAAAAAAATCCAAGGTAAGAACATGAAATTCAGCCAAGCAAAAAATCATAACCAGGGCTTCAGAAAACTCTCTTTAAGACAAATACCAAATTTACAGAGCTCAGAGATACATTTCTTTTTTAATTATCTGCTCATAAAAGCCTCATTCTGCTTCATAGATGCAATTCCCTCCAACAGCAGTGGAGAGCTGTGAGCGTACACTGAGAAAAGTCAGTATTGTAAATATGTTGTTGATACAAATACTCTGCTTTCAAATATTTTTCCCTCCCTAATAATACGTTTTACGAAATTTTTTAATTGCCTGGATTCATTTTTGTATATATGGCAGATTTGAAATACTGTAAAAATACAAAACCAATGAAATGATATTCTTGAGCATAAACAATGTGTGCCAAGGTTGTAAAAATGATATAAAAGATAACCACATATACCAGTGCCTTACAGTATCACAGTAACTTTGGGGCTGTCAATGTTTCTTTCTTTCTAACAGTACCTGCAAGTTTTGCTGAAGCAGCACTGCCTATCTGGTTATGTGCACCATGTGCCTCTAAAACTGTCATTTTAGTCTGATTAACATGCAACATGAGAAAAAAATATTTTCACATTCTGCACTCCTAGATATGCACTGAGATACAGATGTGTCTTATTAGTTCTAATATATGCACTGATCTTTTAGAACAAAGATTAAAAATATTATACCTCAAACTCCTGATACGCTGATGTTTAACTTCTTTCTCTGCATTGTTTTAGGCAGCCTGGATTCTGTGTTTCCTATTTCAATTCATGCAAATTGCACATTTTCACAAGATTTATCTTAAAAGCTTTTCCTGTTTGTCCCTTAAAACAGAAAAAAATAAATAAATAAATAAATAAGTAAGATTTCATAACATGTCAGTGATTTGATTTTAATTATTTTAAAGTATTTTAATGAAATTTCATTTAGGTGATTACTGATAAAAACTAATCATCTGTCGTTTCTCTCATTTAATAAGTAGTTCAAAATCAAACAGCAGCTCATTAATAGCCAAAATTTACCTTATTCTCATGTTTTCAGAAGCTATTTAGAGGATGCTTCATATGGCTCAAACAAATGCTTGTTTTACCACCTTGTTCAGAGGACACTAGTAATCGATCCAGATGCATTTGGGGTTAGACCACTCAGAAATGTACCAGCAAGTTTTCTCAGAAATTTTCTACTATCCTTATCCTATGTAAACATCCTAACCATTATATACTATAACTAAAAGCCCAACATGCAAAAGTAGATGGCAGGTGATTAGTTAGGACACTCTTAAGTCCTCTTTAAACCTATACCTATTTAAAACACAGATTTCCATAGACAAACTGCTGATCATTTTTGATCTCTGTAAAAAATTTCTTTGCATCCAGTGCCTGGAGAGTCCAGGCAACCAACATAAAAGAGTGGACTCCACTGTGGAAGCTGGGAGAACAGAAGTTACACAATACCACATCAAAATGCTAGTGGCCGAAACACATGGCTGGATCTGGATGTGTGCTGTTACTTGGTACAAATAAAGTTGTTTCATCAAAAGAGAGGTTAAGCAGAAAACACAGCCAGTTGATACAGGAATCATCTGGTCTTACTGCTACACCAGCAGTGGTGCAGAAATGCCTTCTTTATAGCCACCACGTTAGGAGTACGAATGAATGATCTCAGTGCAGCTGCTGAAAGTGAGAACACAGAAGTGACAGCATAAGACAAATTCAGTGAAAAGCTTTATTTTCACCGCTTTCCTCAGAGGATTTGGGCTCTCTGGAGATTTTTTTTTTTTAATACAAAGAAAAACATGCATCTCTTAGAATTGCCAGTTTCTTTGATGATAAGAAACCAGTGAATTCAGACAACTGCATATATGCTATCCTCAGCCTCCACCCCCCACAGAAATAAGAGTACCTTGAAAAGGATGCAGTTATTTGGAATGAAGGGGCCACCTGCATCTAAACAGGCACTACAGTCTACTGATTTAGACAAACATACACCATGTTACTCTTACCATGTCCTCCCATCACCTTGCCTTCCTCACTGACTAGTCTAATCATTTCTTGCTCAGATAGCTAACATTAGACTGGTCCCATGGGGGAAGAGGCTGCCTTTGAGCTTTTCATTCAGTCAGTGCACACAACATACAAAATGCACTAGAAATAACCATTAAAAAGTCATTAAAATCATTTTCTATACTCCTAAACCATCCATCTCAAAGGAAAAACTGCAGCAAATACTGAAACTCAGCACCAAATGACATGTTTCTTGTTCACATGCAAAGGTTCACTGGCTCTCCAAAGAAAAGGCACCTGAAAGAGATTCTATGCACCAGCAGAACCACCACAAGCACACCAGAGTCTGCAAAGTCCTTGCAGGAGAGAGAAAAGCTCCCTGCCCTGATTTCTGTTGTCTAACTTCTTTCCACTCGCTCTTCTTGATACCTGGGGCTGTTGTTTTTTTGTTGTTTGTTTTTCTGGATTGAAATGGGTGACACACGGCTGATCTCCCTGACCTGCCCAGCTCACTGCAGCTGGGTAGCAGCCCCGTGACTCCTTGGTGGGCTGAGGAGAGCTCATCCAGGGCCCAAGGTCTCATTCCTGCCAGTTCTGCAGTTCCAGACGGGCTGCTAGGGCCACGAGGGCAGACCACACAGGCTGCTGCAAGCACTGCCACAGCAGACGTCGCCACTCTTGCGACACACTGGATTCCCATGCCTGGGGAGTTGCTGGTATAAATAGTCACTTCATCCTTAGACCCTACCTCAACAAAACATTTACACATAAAGAAGTGTGTGCTTACGCACACTGCTGGCCTGCAAAGCAACGCATTGGAGATTTCTCCAATCAGACATTTACTTAAAAGAAAAGCAAGGGCTTTTCAGGCATTTTAATATTTTCTGGAAAGATTAAAACTCAGAAAACACGAAAAACACTCCAGGGAAAAAAAAAAGTCCATAAAAATAGATACAAAGAGCTTTTCGTCCAACCAGAATGTTGCACTAATCATTTCAATACTGATTTGCAGTTTGCCTTCACCAGATATTGGGAACTGGTGTGAGTACACAGCTGGTTCTGTAAGCTTGCCCACCTAAACTGTAATTTGTGAAAAAAAAAATGGCCTTTAGGATGAATAGTCTAAAGAAACCTGGTTATTTTGAAGCTTCAAAACAAATTAGCTTTTCATCTGTCCAAAGTACCAAGAGTACATCTTGGATGCACTGAAGGCTGGCTTCTTATTTGTTTTTTACTCCTGGCATTTATAAGAGGAGACAAAAATCAAAATAGTGATGTTACTTTACAATTTATGGTTTCCTTATCATAGACTTGAAAGTATCCAATATTTGCTATATGAGCTCTTTCATTCTTATGTATTTGTCTTATCATACACACCATTTCTTGGCTACAACAGCACATGGAATCCACAAATATCATAAGCCATTGCTCTTTGCAAACTGATGTGTGCCAACTACAGCGCAGAAGATAATGAAACACTTCACATATTACTGGCAAAGTATACGAGCTGTTAAATATGGGACCTCACAGTCTTACAGCCAAACACCTGGCAAAGTTCAAATGAATTCCAAAGGTTTGGTAAAAGCTCATTTTTTGTCACTTATTCCATGTCTACCCAGAGACATTTCAGTTGTGTTAGTCAAATATTTATATTTCGGTGTCTGGGGAGGAGCATCTTTCCCATCACCCTCCCCAAATGAAAAGCAACCCAAAAAGCTTAACGCTCTGCCAAAATAAACCTTACTTGGAGGATGAAAAGGTTTGGCAAGACCACCTCACCACAACCAGCACTTCCCCTCCTGTTTTAGCTGAGTCACCAAACTCAGCTAGGATCAGCAGAACATCATGAAAAAGGTCTTTCTAAACACCTTCTGTTCAAGGCAAAACAGGAAGCTCTGTCATAAGTGAACCTGCTCATTGCTTCCTCTCTTCTGTCTAAGAAGGGCAGACAGACTGGATGAGTCAGTTACAGAGAACTTAAAGATGACTTTTGGGGTATTCAGCCAAATAAACCCCAAATTTTAAAAGTCCTGAAGCCTTACCATGCACATCTCTACAGTGAGGCTGTGTCTTTAACTTCAGAATGAACATTACAGGGCTCCTCGGTATATATGCCACAACCTGCTCCTGCAGGTTTCAAACTTTCAAGTGGCTTGAAATTCCCATTTGACTTCAAGAAGTCTGGTGAGTCCTCAACACAGTTTTTGCCTGCTAAATGCATGCTAACGTACATGAAGAGCATTTTTTTTCCAAACCAAACATTTCCAAGTCCATGGTATATTTAGTTGCTCAGGTATGCTCGCTCATAGACTACTGTCACTTGGAAAACTATATACACATCCACGCTGACAGAAAAAAAAAAAAAAAAAAAAAAAAAAAAACACTCAGATCTCAGCTCAGTTGACATCACGGTTGTTTGAAATGCTGTCATGGGACTCCTCTTTTTATAGCTGTATGATTTTAAGACACAACCTTGTACAGCATAATGCATCCTGTCAAAACTAATATAACGAAGTCTGTTAGAGATGAGACATTCATGGATAGGAGATGCAAAGAAGAATTGAACGGATCCACAGTGATCCAGTGAATTCAATGCTCCTGTCTAATCTACTTGAGCTCTGAAGGAGGATAGCATCCAGCACACTCCTGGGGGTTATTTAAAAGTCTAGTAAGAGACTGAAAACATACAGCAGAGAAGGATCAAGTCCAAAAGCAAGAAAGTCAAACAAGGATAAATGCATTCGGAACCTCTTGCATCTAGGACATTGGCTAAGACCTGTGATAACCTAAGTTATCCCATCTGACAGCTGTTCGGTAGCCTACACAAAATGAAACAGTGCTTCCACTAGCTCAGTTAGTCAGTAGACAGATGTTTACATTACCGATGGAACTACATGGCAATCTTAGCAGCAAAGCTAAGCAGTTTTGCTGGGTTAATACACCAGTGATAACCGGAGAAAGCTTCCAAGTTCGATACTGCTCACCCCCACTTGCCATTCGTGGGTTCAGACCAGGTCACAGCCAAGAAGCTGTGCGGGAAGTGCTTACACTTTTGCTATCTGCTCTGTTTGCAAATACAGGAGTCCAGACAATACAGCATTTCACACAGACACTAAATCAGCAATTGTAGGCAATTTTTAAGTTATAACCCTCTCCTAACTCTCCTAAAATAATAATAATAATAATAAAAACCTACACGTGACATTTGCTTATATTCCTTTAGCCACTAAATTTTATCTTGCAAAGCAGCTTTCAAATATGAATAATCCCAAATCTCAGTGACCTTGGCCTCCTTGAGAGCCAGTCTTGAAACATGGACTAACTGCTCTTGACTTTTCCCCCCATGAATGTACACAGCCGGCCAGCTGCAGCATGGAGCTATGTTCTTCAGATGATTTTGCTCCCCAAAACCATGCATGGAGTCATGCATCTGTTCTCTTAAGAAGAGTATGAGGGAAAAAGGCAACACGCAAGGTTCAAAAGGGCAACGCATAGTGAATTGCTACTGAAATGCATCATCCAAACTACATATTGTAATCCATTCGAGGGTTGTTTGCTATTTATTTTAAAGAATGATCATTCAAGAACCCCCCCCAATGAGCAAAGGTCTAAGTTTTAGTCACTGGCATCTTTAGCACACACAACTACCACTCCGTCACCGTGAATTGCCCCCAGTGCTGGTAGCTGTGCACTCCCTGAAGCAGCCTGATGCGTCCCGTCAGTGTCAGGCCCCCGAGTGCTCTAACACACCTCACCGCCCTTGCCCAGCCTCACGTGGGACCACCCCACAACCCTGCCCATGGCCCAGGAGCCCCCCTGCAGCTAGCCCAAGCCCACCAGTTCCAGCGATGCTGTATTAGCCCCAGCCTCCATCTCCACCACAGCCCTGCCCGGCCGGGGGTCCGGCTGTCCCCCAGGGCTGGTGGCCCAGCCTGGCTGCAGCCCGTGCCCACACCATGATGCCGACCCCAAGTGCTCCATCTCAGTGCCATGACCTGCCCCATCAATGATAACACCATGGCCTCCACAGCCACCACCCGCGGCCCTGGCACTGTCCCCGGCCACCGGGCCGGAGGAAGATTTCGGTCTCCCTTTCAAGAGCACACTACGAGGGAAGCCAGCCCCGCCGGCGGCGAGGCGAGGCGGGCAGGCAGCCGCCGCCGCCAAGGCGTTGGGCATGGCGGCATCTAGCGGCCGCTCGCGGCGCCACCGACCGCCGCCGGGGGCCCGCCTGGCGCCGCGGCCGGGGCCGGGGCAGAGGCGCCGGGAGGCGGCCGGAGAGACGGGGAAAGGCCGGGGGGGGGAGCGGGGGGAACCGGCCCGAGGGAGCCCTCACAGGCCCGCAGCAGCCGCGGCCCGGGGAGAGGCTGGGCTCGGCCTGTGTAGTTCGGTGGTGTGCTCTGTCGCCGTCTGCCTCCTGCGGGGCCGCGATTCACCACAGAATCTCGCTTCATCCTGCTAATTAAAAGCGACGCGGAGACGAATGTGGCGTCCCGTGTGCTTTTTGCCAGCTGCAGTTGAACTGCAGCCCGAAACGCAGGCAAAGCGTGCTGCTGCCAGCTTCATCAGTCACTCCACAGTCTTCATAAGTGCCCCTACAACCAGCAAATAATGCTGTTCACCCCCTAACCGAGGTTTCTTTTCCCTCTGGTAAACTGATCAAATGTTATAAAAACTGCCGTGAGCGTGCCAATACTTCTAACAGGAAATTAGTTATCTAGCAACTGTGGAAGAAACTTCTGGACTGACTGCCACGCTGTGGCTTTCACGTAGAAGCAGGGTGGACGTGTAACATGTCCTGGGACCAGAAACGCAGACCAGAAACTGCACATCCACTCAACGCTGCAGAGAGGTGCGATTGCAAAACACAGGCAACTGAACTGGAAATCAGACCAGATGCAGAATTTGAAATCCATGTTCTTGAGAAGAAATGGCACGTAACTCTTAATGACATCAAATGGTCACGACCCGAGTTTGAAATCTCATCTGAAGGAAGAGCATCTCTACTAATCCAATTCCCACTATGAGCACATCAGGGCAGCGGTTCAAGGATGACTAGGAGGGAAGGCTGCCATGTCTTGACTCACCATCCCCACTTCCTGTAGCCTGGTCTTTCAAGTCTTCGACCAGTTACCAGCTCCTGAAGTGAACCCTCTTATCGTGTGAAATGCAATGAAATCACGGGCCCCCACAGACTCTGTCTATACGTACTCGCCCTCCTCCATGCTTTTGTCTGGAAATTTGTTGCTCATGCTCTTCACATGAACATTTTTCTCACCAAGATCCAAGTAAAATTATTCATAAAATGAATCAGGTTCACCAGGAACTACATGTACTGTGAGAGTTTATTTAGTTTTTTTGTACTTATAGGTGCTATGATGCTATGAAAAAGCTTCCTATTAGGTTTTATTCATAAAAGTTGAAAACTTACCTGACAGTGCTCTTCCTGTCAAAAATGCAAGTAGAATGAGTGCATAAATATTAAATAAAAAAACTCCCATTAACAGTGGATTGAGATAGGGATGTTACTCCCAAATGATAAAAAATATTCTTCACTATCTTAGTGATACCATGCATGCTTTATCTGCCTCCTCCAAAAAAAACAAACACCAAAACCAGGAGAACAGACCTAAGCAAGAATGTGTACCAGGACATTTCAAAGTGAGAGGTCAAAATCTTTTAGCTATAATCTTAAGCAATTAGATCTGTCTGTTTTAGTTTGTTGAGGCAAAGCTAATTAACAACTTCTGACACCATTTCTCAAAATGCTAGATCTAATCTTGAAATACATAAATCACAAGGGAAAACCGCACATAGCCCCTGATCTGCTATGTTTATTTCTGCAGAGACCTTTCACACTGCTCTAATCAAGATCACTAAAGTGTACAGAATATTAATGAAATTGTTTAAATTCTCTTAGGTGAAATTTTGCCAAACTGAAGCTGTATCTTGCCTTGGGTAGCCTTAAGGAAGTGTATTCTGAGCCTGCTTGAGCTGGACCTCTGTAGATTTGCACTAGAGCAGTAATTAGCAAGCAAATGTGCATAGAGGCGGCCATTCTGAACCCACCTGCAGTGCAAGGAAATAGAAATTGAGCTCCCATCTTCAAAGTAAAAACAGGAGCACTCAAAGCATGGCACAAGTATGGAAAATGACTTCATAACATGATAAGCAAAGAGAGAGCAAGAGTGAGTTGCTTTCTATGCCAACATCCAGACTCGGAAACAAAGTGAGCAAAATTTCCTGAATTTCTGCAGACAAAAGAATTCCCAGACAAAGCAATGAGGGAGATGCAGTCAATGGCAAGGATGAAGAAATGTGCCAAAGAAGCCAAAAAAGAAAGGGAAAAAAATGGAGAGAAAGTGACAGTCAAATGCATTGTGGGAAAATGCTGTTTAAACAACTGTATTGCAACTAATGTACAACTATAAGAAAATCTAAAGATGTTTCATGAGAGAAACAGCAAATGCTGACAATGTCACAGAGAAAGTGGCCACAAATGAACTATGAACTGATAGGGCATTAAGGCATCTAGCCTGCAGTATCCAAGAGCAGTTCTAGTTTCCTGGTTCATGCACATATGTTACTAATTTCCCAATTCCGTGCCATGGGAAACCTTAGTGAACACCAACCCTACACAATAATTTGGTCTCACGGGAAGGAAATGCAGGTGCAGAAGCCAAAAAGGCCCTACAGAGCCCTTTGACCAAGCCCTGGTATGGACACTCGGAGACCCAAGACCCCACAGAGCACACCACAAGACTACTCGAAGGCAGACACACAGCATATTCATACAGCCCAAGTCAATCCAAGTAACCAGCAGTGCTTTAGGACACTGCCACAACATTAAAGACAACACTAGTTATTTTGTCTTCATCCTCAAGGCCACAAATAAAAGCCTACATCACAGACATTTTTATGCCATTTATGCCAGTAATTTGTTTCTCATGGAAAGTGCCCTTCCGTATGTAGATGCAGTTGTAAGTCTGCTTTCTCTTGAGGTGCTCCCTAAGCTCTTCTTCCAGCTCTTATTGCTGAGACCTTCCCTGGAGATCTCTCTAATGGTGCTTGCAGCATTATTTTCCATCCCACACACTGGAAGAACCCCATCTTCAACATTTACTGTGGATCTCTTCTTTATTTTCTTTGGTCTTCCATCTCTGTTGCCACCAACATGCAAACAATTTAAGGAGAATTCTTTTTGGCTGAGGGAAGCAAAAGAATGAAGCAGAGGATAATAGATACAAAATGAGCATCTGTGGCTGAGAAGGGTTCCATGTTGGGCAGACATTGAAAACAACAGCAAACAAATACAAAATTAATTAACTGGAGAACTTACTGAGGACTACATGAGAAACAAGATACAGAGGTAAAAAAAACACAGCCTGTCCTCCTGAGAAAGCCAGAGAGGCTGTTGACAAGTGAGTTTATCATTCTGTGTCCTGCCAACCTCCTATTACAGTATCCAGCAACCATTAGGCCACCCAAGTCCTACTGTCAAGAGAGCTGGATCTCTCGCTGACAAATGTAAAGAGCTGTGGAAAAAGACATCCAAACCCAAAAGCCTCACACACAGCACCTTACGTCTTTTGACTGTTACAAAACCACCCTGAGTAATTTCCAAAATCACAGCCAGGCCCTAATGAACAATTTTTGAAAACAATATTGTGGATGTCTCTTAACATGTTCAGTGTATAATTTTCATTTCTTCATTTCTAGTTACTCTGTGCTAATAGGCATTATGCTCCTTTCAAGGGACAACAGAGAACAATGCTGCTGCACTCAGAGACATCTTCTGGAAGGAGGAAGGAACTGTGCTTTTCCAAGAGCAGTTGAGCAACTTCTCAGGGGGAAAAATATGGAGTGCAGAGCAAGTCAGACAGAAACTGGAGAAACGAACAACGAGGAGCAGGCAGCACAAGCAGAGAGGCAGGGAAGACATTCAGAACCAAGTGACCAAGCTGATGCAAGCATTTCTCCCAGGATGTTAGGGGGGTATGGTGAAGACTTTGTTACAAAGCTGGAAGCCACAGAAAATTGTGGGCTGAAAGACCAGAACACAGGAAAACAGTGGGTAATAGGAGAGAAGGCAGAAAAGTGTTAAAACCCCTTAGTTTCCATTGTCTCCGAGTTTCTTTAGAAATTTGTTGTTCTAGCTTATCTCTTAATGAAATTCATGCACTTTTTGGCAGCATATATACTAAAATTGAAATGAGACAGATTAATGTGGCACCTGCACAAGTTGGTTTGGGGGTAACATGAAGGTTCCACAGCACAGGAAAAATATGACAGGCTGGAGCAAGTCCAGCAGCAGGCCACCAGACTGATCAGGGCGCTGGAGCACAGACATATGAGGAGAAGCTGAGAGAGATGAGGAGAAGCTGAGAGAGATGAGTCTGTTCAGCGTGGAGAACAGGAGGCCCAGGGGACACCTGACAGCTGCAACTACCTGACCTCAGGGTGCAGAGAAGACAGAGCCTGACCTTTCTTGTAGATGCACTATGACAGGCACCAGACACAAGCTGGAGCATGGGAAACTCCACTGATATATAAGAAAAAAAAAATCACCATGAAGGCAGTCAGGTACAGGGATGGAAGGTGTGAGATCTCTGTATTGGGAAGTACCCAGGGCTTGACCTGGCATGGTCCTGAGCAACCTGATCCAATCAGAGCTCTTTGAGTGGGAGATTGGACCAAACAACATATAGAGGGTCCCTTTCAACATCAATTATTCTGTGATACTATGAAACTCAGCTTTCTAGATTGAAAGGTGATGTTTTTAGATGTTCTTCACTTTAAAGACAGGGTGCAAGAAAAATCTTTGACAGAGATCCAGTCTGTCCAGACTGTTTAAGGTAATGTTGTGGCATTTTTGTTATATAATGTTGGCATTTCATGTTACAATTGTTGGCATTTCAGGTAAATGTCACTCCTTTCTCTTTGTATGTCCTGTAAGACACAGCTGCCTCAGGTGCTTGATTCACCAAGCTATTTTACATCTTTCTGCTTTACTATGCCCCGTCCTCAACCCATAGCTTTCATCAAAAGTCCCTGTCCCATTGCTTACTGCATGAGGATTGAAAAGATGTCTTCAGATGGTAGTCATACTATTATAAGGTAATAAAGCTCAAAATAAAAATAGTTTCCTTTTTTTTTTTTTCCTTAATAGAAATGTATACCCTCATCCAGTACTTATCCTATCTCCCTACATTGTAAATTACAGATTATAGTCACAGATAGGAAGATTAAATAACGGCATATGCACATACATATGCTCACATATATACCTATACGCACATACCAGCCCTATCAAGTCTTGTGTATTTAATGTTTTCCATGCTTTCCATGCATCTCATGCTTTCAAAGAAAACCCAAACCTCACGCATTTGCAGAAGAGTGACTCAGCACTGGTCCCATCCTTTGCTGTGCTGACCTGTCATGCCTTCCCTTGGTCTACTTCACAAGTAAGACATCAATATGGAGAAGAAAAGACATCCGGAGTTTGCAGTTCTCCTTTTCAATTTGCTACAGATTCACTTTCCAGTCCTTGGTAGGCCACTTCATATCCTCATCTCAGCTCCACCATAACCAAGAGGTGCACCATCACAGCAGAGCTCTTTGCAGATATAAACCACACATAAATATATTTTTCTTTTTCTGTATCCCCTTCAAAATAAAATATGCATTAACTGGTAATTCCCTGCAGTTTCTGTGCTGGCAAGGCATAAGGAAAGGCCTCAGTGACAGAACATGGAGTCTTTGCACAGAATCTATGATCTCAGGTAATCAAGACTGGCCAGTTTTCATGAGTTACTGCAAGTCAGTCAAGCATTTCAGTAGATCAATACTACCTATTGATTACAATCACGCCGTGTCTGTTATTTTGGTTCTTTCAGTACCTCAAGTAAGCAGCAGTAACTCCTCGTGTTTGAACTCTGATGCTGGCATTCCCACGTCACACAGTGTTAGACACCCAGACAACTGTGCAGATCATATATTTCCTCTTACTTTAATAGGCCTTTCAGAAATGAACAAGCATTCCCTTGTATACTACTATGGTTCCCATCACTTGGTGGTCACACTTAATTAACCACTAGCTTAGTAGAGAGTTGGTTACACTTCATTTCATTAAGTGATTTCATGATCACCAGAGGTACACTGACAGCTCTGTTAGCTGAAGCTATGTGTAAAGGGGCAGTGGAGACAACAGGAACATTCTACATTCTACTTCCTCATCAGTGATTTTCCAGGCACCACTCAGAGTACAGCTAGTTCCATTTCCATTCCTGTTTAGCATTTTGACTCAAGGCTATCTCAGCTTTGAGGTTAGATAGACCGTATCCTATTACTAGTACCTTTAGCAATGTTGGTTCCTGAGTCCTTGAAGTTATCATTTTCATATAAAGAATATACTAAGAATTTCTTCTTTGTTTTTCCCTCCTTCAGACCTCCTTTTTTCCCTCCTTCAGACCTCAGCAAATTAATACAATTGAAGGACAACATCAAGTTTTAAACTGTAAGCAAGAGTAAATGGGAAACCAAGAAAATTTTAAAGGGTTCTATGGAAGATAAACTGGGCAATTTAAAAACACGTGGTAGTTAATTCTAACATGTATAAGTATCAGATGACAGGAAAAATACCACCAATAATACATACATAAGAACATGCACGTTAAACGATACCTGAAGAACAATACGTTAAATATGCATGCCACAAAAAAATCTTCTCACGATGGTTTAGGTACATTCACGGAGATATGTAATAGACAGATGTTTTAATGTTTCTAATATGAAAGCATTTTTTTTAATTGGATGGGGGAAATTTGCATCACTGTACTTCAAATCCGTATCTAAATTTCAGTCTGCCTGTTTTTTAAGCCATATTTCAGTTTGGCTTAAAAACAGAAAGAATTAGGAAAAATACCATCACAGAGGGTGATATGTAAGACAAATATATGCATAGGACAAGCCAAAAATAATGCCAGTGATCTGAATTTCATTTAAAGCTCTTTCTCTCTTCCACAGAGGTTTGTGCTCAGAAATTGTGAGAATTCATAAACAATTCGTATCTCCCATAAAAATAGTATCTTTGCTCTAAATATCTATTCTTTAGTTCTGATCAGATGAGGAAATAGCAGAAATTTTACCACTTACTTTAGGCAGACAAGAAGGAAAACAGAAGTATCTTGTGCCAAAGGGTCAAATGATGTGTCTACTTGTTGCTACCATTCCTTAGAGACTTGTTTTCTATAAGCATCATGAGAAACTTATGTTGATTAAAAGTTTCCTACAAATTTTGTCAGTTTTCATCTTCCTATATGTATGATGTTCCTATTATGGCTTGTGATGAGACAGATTTGTCACTGGAATCCAGAATATGAGGGAGCCACTTGTTTCAGTTAACTCCTCAGAGGAATTCTGTTTCATCTGTTTTTCTGAATACACATATATTAAATAAAAATAAATTGATGAATGAATAAAAATAATTTGGCCATTGAAGTAGATCATACTGTATGGAAAAATGCAGCATGCCTTCTCCCATCCAGCTCACGACACAGGTACAAGATGTTCCATGTACATTGCATTAACTTTTCCTTAGAAACTACGCTTATTACTGATGCAGAGCAGGGGGAGTCTCACACTGCCTTTTATAATTGGCTTGCACACAATATTATCATGGAAAGTTTATATGCCTATAATATTTTTCGCACATATACTTCGCACAGGAGCTATTGTGGATCCATATTGTTCCGAATTTAAAGGCAGAGCAAATGATATGCCAAGCATTTAAGTGATCTGTTCAAAGTCATGTAACGGGTTACTGATATCCTGGCTGTCTCCAGCCCTCATACTCTGCATGTACTCTCTGGCAACAGTTTGTACTGAGACATTTAGCCACAGATGCTGTCAGCAAAAAGCAATTTCATTTCCCAGGTCTTATGAATGTGATACTTTGTGTACACAAGAGATCAAGAAAAAGGAAATCACCAATGGCCTTTGAACCAAAACCACAAATTCACAGCAAGGTTATTGAGATTTGGTTATCACGAGAAAAAGAGATTCTCACTGCCTTCTGGGGAAATCACTACGTGTCTCTAGATTAGACGTCCTGTTCTGCTAGCACAAAAACAGCCAGTAAAACTCTGAACTGATCTAGCCCTAATTCCTTCAAGAAAAGCTTTGCATTCTTCAGGTAGGTGAGGCATAGATTGACAGTGACAGTGACCTTACTAATGCACTAATGAGCAAAATATTACTAACTGTAACAGAATATAAATAAACTCCCACCTCTATGTCTCTTGGCTGGATGATTGGCAAGGCATTTCTCATCCCACATATGACATATTTTAATTGGGTGTTTAAAGAGCTTCTCTCATGTACCTACATATGTTTCTGGTCTGCCACCTATTTACATCGGCTGGGACACTTGAGTTTCAAAGTGCTGTTCATTCTCCGTGGTGCTACAAAAGCAACATTATTGTTAATAAAGACAAGATCCAGCAGAGAAAATAGGAGAAAATCCAACAAATCTTTGATTCATAGGAGACTCAAGGCTGCATGATTCAAATACCAGAAATTCATTTTCAGGAATTTGGCAAGTTTTTATAACCAGTAAATTATTACTAGCTTTTCTTGGTATTCATTATAACAACATTAATACTGGTGAATTCTTTTGTATGTACTAGGTTTTAATTTCCAAATCTGTGGGAATCCCTCTGGAATTTAACAGAATAAAATTAAATATCAATTACAAAGTCATAGAAGGAAATCTAATAGTGTCTTTGTCCAAAAAATTGTTCCCATTCATTTATTAACAACCAATACTTTCCAAGTTTTCAAACATTGTATCACTACAAAATCATGAAGAATTATTTACTTTTTGTCCAGTTTCTAAATATGCTGCTATCAAAAACTACTCCAACAATTTATCATGTTGCCTCCCCATTATTAGAATTTATCCCATACCTCATTGCACATGACCTTAACTAAAAAGTGTTATCATATCAAGCGGAAGGAGAGAAAGAGAGCCTACCTGAGCAGTCACAGAAATTAAAGAAATGTAAGCGACAGAAAGGCATGTCAAGTTTTCCTTATACCTTACTGACAAGTGTGATTGTAATTTGGCAGGTGCCTCACAGCCAATGTCTTTCTCTTACATTCAATTCTCCTTTTTGATTGCTAATACAGGTAGGCCAATAAGAAAGTCCAATCCCCTGTTACTTTCAGTGGCCTGCCTCTTCCAAGGCGGTATTTCCTTTCAGTTAAACTTAGAAATTTCAACATAAAAATGCTGATAAGGAAACATTCTCTTTTTTAACATGCAGATATTCCAAGGTTGAAAATGTAGTACTCGCTCAAAGGTTTTGCCAACATAACTTTTCTGCTAGGGGTCATGACTTTTTTGGGGGGAGGCACAGACACAGTGTGACAAAATAGTTCTTGATCTCCATCCTTCACATCTGATTTTATGTGCATCTTCCATAAACACATGAATTCCTATTTTGCTTCACAAGCATTTAAATCAATTAATTTTGCAATCACCAAACAGCTGAAGAGACATAGCTCTGGGCTACAATCCCACATGACTAGAAACAACAGCTTTTAAATGTCTCTTCTCCAGAAGGGATCAAGTGGAAAAGCTCAGATTATTTTTTTCATGAAGAAGAAAATGGGCTCAAAAAGAAGGGACAAAGCCTGAGAATGCATTCACGGCCTTAAATTCAGGGGCTACTCCCCCTGTCAGGGCTCTGTGGTGCCAGCTGGAGCCTGAGCCTCTCCTCCAAGGGGAAAGGCATCAGGTCCTTCCTGGTGATCACCCCAACCACTCGGTTCTGCAGGTCAACGACGGTGAGGTGGCGCAGCCCCAGGGTGCGAAAGATGATATAGGTGCGTTGCAGGGAGAAATTAGCTTGGACTGACATTGCCGATTTGTTTATGTATGGCTCCTGTAAAACAAAGAGAGGAGACAGATAACACAAAACCGTGAGTGCACCCCTGCTACACAGTTGGGAAGGAGTCTGGGAAGAGAGAGGTCCCAGACTTGAGGGACAGGATTCAATAAGATCATTAGTTCTCCTCCTCTTGTTCCCTATCCCCAATCATACCTACAACATCAGGAAATACCATAGTAAAAAACACTTTCTTTTTTGTTAAACCATCAGGTTCATTCTAAGTAAACTATTATGACTGGAAAGTACCCAAATCTCACAGACTAGAAAAGCAAAGTTGAGCTCCATTGATATGGTCTAAGTTCTTACTTGGAAATAGCCAATGACCCCAATATTTATTAAGTCTTAGATATTTTATAGCTGCTATCTCATTACACAGCCATTTATGACATCCTGTAATATTTTGCAGTAAATGCTTATAAAAGTCAGTTCACATAGAAGCATAGACTGCAAGGAAGAGGACAAAGAAAACAATCATACAGCTCTTCTTGAGAAGAAGAGGGCTGCAAGTACTAAAGTCTGGTCACCAAAAACAATGAGGGCTATAACTTGATAGGACCACAGCTAAAGTCATTTCTTTGTTAACCAATCTGCTCTTTATAGCCGGTATAGGTGTTCACTAAGTTTTTACTTTTCACATAATTATGCAGTATCCTACTTATGACTTGGCCAGTTTCTGTCAGGGAAGGTATATTTCCCTTCCAAAGTGGATTCTTTGCCAGACCGAGGAAAAATGAAACAAAGACATCATAAAATAATATAAATAAATGCATAGGAAAGTGACACATCTGTTCTCCCCCTTTCATTTACAGAACTGAGGAAACAGTCAAAGACATCAGGAGGAAAAAAAAAAATAAAGGTAAAAAGGGTTCATTTTCTCTATATCCCATATAATTTTGCTGTGGAACTCACTGCTACAGGAAATCATTATGCCCCAAAACTTCACAGTGAATATTTCTGTGGATATCAGAAACAGCTTTCATGAGCAATAGCAACAAGCTGTTAGACGGGATATTAACCTTTGTGCTTCAGGGACTGTACCAGGTACAAAAACGTTAGGTACCAATGAGAAAACTAATTGAGTGGAATAGGTTTCCCATAACAAAAAAAGTTGTGTGGCCCACTGGATTGGGTCTCAACAGAGCCAGCTTCTACTCCCATATATTATATGCTTTTGAACTCTGGAAATCCATGGGTCCTCCCTCCACCTCAGTTTTCCAACCTATTAAAAAGAAGCTACTAAATCAAACTCCTAATATGGGTATTAGGAGTACTGTAGGCTTTGTAACCTTCTTTTCCTCCTAGCTATTCTCAAAATGAGGAATCCAGACTAGATGGATCTCAAACTTCATTGCATATGAGTAAACAGGAGCTGATTTTATCTTTTTAAATAAAACCCATCTGAATTAGGCTCTCTCTCATCTAGATTTCCCAGTGTGCCCACTACTTCAGTTTCAGTGCCATAGACTGGAAATTCACTGGGGCAGAAACTACATTTATTTTGTTTATAACATATTTATTTTAAGCCTTGTTCAGTATACCAAACACATTATTGCTTTTGGACCCAGTATTTTAGTACAGTATTTAGGAAATACATGTGGCAATGTCATAGCAGGGATTAAAAAAAAAAAAAAAAAAAAGGAAAGGAAAGGAAAGGAAAGGAAAGGGGGAAGAAATATAGCTTTATTTATAAGTTGATGTATAGGCATTGTAGCATAATGGAGACTAAAAACTCAAAAGCATTGCTTTATATTTGCTTTATAGGACTATAAGAGCCAAATAATGACATTTAAATGATCTATTCCATTAACATTGTATCATTTTGTCAATCTGGAATGTATTTTAATCAAAAGCCCCCTTGAAATGGTCTCCTTTGTTGTATTTTCTTTTTGGCTCATTTTATCAACATCTGTTATGTTTATACAATATGAATTAAAACTTCGGAATGCTGTTTGTACTCAGCTACTTTTGTTGAGAATGTAACGTCCCAGGATTGGCAGTGTTTATGTAAATCAGTGCGGCTGACACAGCCATCATAAACAAATGAGAAAATATAACAAACACATTGTTCATGGAGGAAATGTTTGTTTTTAGAGTTGGCTTCAGTCTTACCAGATTGATGAAGAGTTGCTGATACCGGGGATCTGTAGTGTAGCGATTCAGCAGCATGGCTAGGCGCGACAGATTGGGCAGCTTCTCCACTGTTATCTGGAATAGGCAAGAATCCATTTCTCTTTCTTTCTGCACTCCACATTAGAACTCAAGGTTCAAAAGCTTTCCAGTTTGTCTCTAAGAAGAAGTTTTCTAGCAGAGCTCCTCTGGCAGAGCTTGTCCAAACTTCATAAATTCTTTTGCCAATTAGGTTTAAACTAACACTTTAAAATAAAACACTCTTTACTTACAAAAGGATTTTTTTTTCCTTAGTGTAGCTGTGTCTCTATTAAAACAATGCAATTTATACTGGCTTAGGGGTGAGATTTTTCACACTATTACTAAGTGGTAATTGCATGATGAAATAGTGCAGAAAAATGCAACAAAACCAGCATCAGCCATCAGCTGAGCTTCAGCCTTCTTCCACAGGCATACCTATTTGTACTCTGGCACCTCATTCCATGCATAATTGCCCTGCTCCTTCTCAATATTGTTTTGCCAACAAAATCTGCATGTCCAGACCAAGCTTCAGTAATATATGATGACTTTCCAGTTGTTCCTGTATAAACTGCTCAAGCTCCATTACCAGTATTGCTTTGGTAACACATGACTTTCTTTTACCACACTTAATGTTTACTATTCCTAAAAATCCTTTAGTCATTTATCAAAGGGAAGAATTCTACATGCTTTTCAAGTTCGAAAGCTTTTACAAATACTAATCATCCGCAGAGGTACTATCCCATACCAAATTAAATATTATAACAATTATTCTGTCCATATAGAAGTTGAGAAAGAGGATTGGACCAGCCTATTTGAGAAAGGACATATTTTGCCAGCACTCTTGTGCAACTCTTAGACTCTGAGTGACATTATAGTTTATGACAGCTGTCCCTGGAAGGTTTCTAGTCATCCTTTAATTTAAGTTGTACCTTACCACTTCTTTCTTTCTTCTCAGCCACATTAATTACATCATTTCTTCATTCATGTAGAGCTCATTCTCAGTTACCCAATATGCACACTGATTAAACGGGGAATGAACTGAAAGAAAAGAGGTTACCTTCTCATAGGACAGAGGATGAGAGGAGGAAAAAGACTCATAGTTTGTCTCTGGTTCGAAGATGTGCTCATTTTCCAGCAGCATGCACAGCTCTAGCCTAAGGTTTTTTAAAAAAAAAAAAAAAAAAAAAAAAAAAGTGAGAGAGAAGAGGACTTCATTCATTATAATGAGCAAATTTTAAAAAACAAGCACACTGCTTTACTCTCAGATGTATGGTGGATAGAGTATTAGCAGGCTGACCACATATTTCACCCTTGTAAATTTCCGTCACCAACGGCAGCATCACACAGGTGCTTTCTGGTTTAGTTTTGGCTAACTGGATTATAGGACATCACCTACCATACATGTTCTTGACCTGGATCAGCCTGCTTGGCAGGAACAGCTCATGCACTAGTTTACACCCAACAAGACAATACTAATAATAAGAAACAACTATCTGCATTAAAGTAGATAGACTGTTGTTCCTTCCCACATCCTTCCCACATCTGTTACATGTAGATGTAACATCTACATTAAAATGAGACCTGCAGAAAATTCATGGCACATTTTCAATCATCAGTGAAACCTTCTCTCACAGTACTGCACTCTAGAGTTCATTAAGGCATTTAATATTCTTGCTGACATTTTGGTTTGCATATCTTCATCAATTATTACATCATTTCAAACCTTTTTTTTTTTAGAATTAAAAAAATAAAAAATAAAAAGGCTTAACAAGCAGTATAATGAAATTATGACATATTTCAGTGTTTCATTGCTTTCCCCCCCCCCACACACACACTCCATCCACGCTATCCACTTCCAGCCTTTTAAATATATTTAGATAACAAACACCTTGGGGACCACCACAAAGCTTTTTGTTTTGCAACATGCTTAACATGATGTTAGCCCTGGTCCGTGCTTACAGCTATCAGCAAACTACAGTGGTACAAAGACGTGCGATACGCTGTTAAATGATGTGTTTGAGGGACCCAAAGACCAGAGGCACAACTTCTGTTCGCGCATCAAGAGAAATACAAGGGAGGTACAAAGTGGCTTTTGTGAACGGAATACCAAAAATAAGGTGGGAAGTTTTCAAATAAATATTTCTGTATTAGAAAATATTGATTTCCTCAAACCCAAACTTGTCAAAGGAATTTACCAGTTTTAACATAACGTCTCCTGGGAAAGATTGTCTGCTTCAAGGTGGGATTAGCACTCAACAGCAGAGGACTTACACTAAGAAGACCTGCCTGTCAGTTCCAAAAGCTGGCGGTCAGTGCCCTCCCTAGGGGCAGGATATGGAAGAACTAGGTTCAAGCCCTTTCTCCACACTTCCCTTCATAACAAGCACATTAGTGGCGGTGTTTGGCATGTCTTCACTTCTCCAGCTGGAGGGGTTCCACGCTGAATAAACAGGAATCTGTAGAAGCAGGTCCCCCACATTCCCGCTGGCTGCCCTGACCAGCAGACTCTTTGCCGTTCTATTATTTTTATTTCAAACAGCCTTCCCTTCACTCTTCTGTATTTCTTTGTCCTGCGACTGATGAAGCTGAATCAAAAGTGTAAAGACTGCAAAAAATAATAGTAAACTTACTATGAAATCCCATTGAACACTCGCACAAAAAGACATAACATTAAACTGATTTCCAGTATATTACATAAACTGACAGCAGTTTCAGATGTTTCTGATGTTTCATACAGTCCACCTTTTCTCCAGATTAAACCCAAGATACTTTGGGTGCATCTACCTCTACATTTTTGTTCAGATCTGGAAGATGCTTTTGAAGCAACCTACCCTGTCAACTCTACCTGTGGTGGTTTGGTAAGCATTGCAGTGCACTCTCCTTTCTCCTGAAGCAGTTGCCTGTGTCACTCTGCACATCCACTCTTGTGATCTGTATTTCCTTAAAGCAGGCATGGCCTTCGTCTCTCATCTAAGGATCTCAATGGGACTTTATGAATAAGTATGACTGTGCCTAGGATGTAGGTATCATTCTTTTACAGGAGAAAACATGAGCATGAAAATAACTTGTGGAAGAAACTCAGATGTGAAGAAAAGCAGTGTCTCAGTCACCTTTAGAGCACATCCCATTTGCAGGAAAAACAAGGAATTCAGACAAATATTTTTTGTCTCTATACTGTATCTGACTGTTTTGGGTTTTCATAAAATCTCTTTCACACTTCTAAGGAGAGCACAGCGCAGCAGCAGACCTCCAAGCTAACTGCTGAGAAAACTCTGCTTAGGAAATACTGTGCCCTGGGCTCACATCTTCCCTCCTGGGAAAGGCACAGACCTGCCCTATGCTTCTCACCATCTGCGTGCCAGTGTGTGGACATATCATGTAGACAATGGACTTGGTTTGAGGGCAATCACAAGAAAACCCTACAAAGAATGGTACAGACATGCTACAACAGATGAGATCCCTTCCCCTCAGACTCCTTTTGGAGGAGGAAAGGGAGAAAAATACAATGTACTCAGAATATATTCAATACAGCAAAGGACATGGAGAAAAAATTAACCCAGTCATTCCCTTTGGTGCTTTACACACCTTATTCTCCGGAGCTCTCTACAGCTTTACAATTTATGCTCTTTCATAAACAGGTTTCTATTTGTTTTAAGTAAGATACAAATACACAGATCTATATTCTGGTCCTAGATCATCCCATACAGCTCCAAGAAGTCAATTTCTAGGATGATCACTGGACATCTTGAAAGGAATACTTTCAAGACTTTAATCCTAACATGAATATATAGACTTCAGTGCAAAAGCTATGATCCACCCTAATCATACTATTCAGGCCTGCCCATAGTCCAGACTTCACCATTTTCCACTTGAACATCACAGTCTGGAATTAAAAAACCAGCAACATTCACCACAAGCTTAAAGAGCAGAAACGTTTGCTCATCACCAGTGGTTTGTTGGCTGGTTTTGGCAGCTTGCAATTTGCTCAGCACTGCTCTTAACTAAACCCAGCAGGGAGTCACTTAACAAGGCTTTGGGAGGTGTGAGAGAAATTTGGCTAGTCAAAAAAAAAAAAAAAAAAAAAAAAAAGCACATGCAAACAGTGAAGGAAATCGTTGGATCATTTCTGATAAGAATCCAAGCCTATTAAAAACTGCCATATTCAAGAGAAAAATGAGCATACATTATTTCACTTGGACTTCCAGAAGTCATGCTTCAGAGAGGTATAACAACACCACTCTTTGATGTTACATACAACATCCTTCCTATCACATCATCAAGCCTTAGAAAGCAGACCAAACATGTTTCTTGCACTATTTTGTGAGGTTTCACAGGAAGTGCTAGGATTCAAACTTGGACTCTGCAATTGTTCGTTTACTCGTTATTTATTTAAGAAGGAAGAAAACCCTTAAGTAGGGAATCTCATTTCAAAGATACCCTGGCAAGGCACTGCAGTAGTTTCATATGTTCTATCTGTTATAAAACATGCATTATGAAGGTACACCTAATTAAGATAACACATTATTATCCCAATATCCACATGTCAGATTTGGCATGGAAGTCAGGAATGAAAACTATCTGACAGCTGATTGTGTCACTCTTTTCTTGTCAAGTTGGCCAATTATCTGAGGAAACTACAAATTCTAAATACTGGGGGAGTGACATAAAAAGGAACTGCAGCTCCAAAGTAGCTGCAAATGAACAGAAGGAAGATTAAATGGTGATGTCACTGGCAAAAAGATTCAAGGCAGGAGTCTCCCAGACTGAATGGATAAAACAGCTATAAAGTTGGGGCAGAGGGAGAAGGGAGGATAGAGAACCTGAAGTATTCTTCATAAAGCTTCAGGCTTATTTCTCCTACATTAATCCACTGAAAGTAACTAACTACATTGTTTTTACTCTTGAGCTTTTATTCTTTGGCCAATATCCAGCTCAGTGGGGACTAGCAATTAATTTGCTCTGACCAGAATAAAACAAATGTCCCTTCCATGTATTAAAAATCTAATTCCCTCTTGGAGCTTCTCTCAGACATATTTAAAAGCTCAGTGATAATGACTATGAAATTTTTTTTGATGTCAGTCACTTTTTATTTGTGACATAATTTTTGTGACATAATTGTGACAATAGAACAGTAACAAGTGACAAGTGGCACACTGCAATGGCAGAGCATAGCACCCCAAAATCCTTCAGGATCTTTCTTCATCCTAAGACCTGGTTGGGATTAGATTTATTGTCTTGCACCTTCAACTTTCACAGCAATTAAAATGAACTGAGTGTTCAGAATATCTTGCAGGACTTGATCACTGCTCTGCTCTCAGCAGAAGTTCTTGCATAAACATGTAATGCTTGCAAAAGGGCACAATGACAGAAACTTCTTACATGAACTGCAAAATGTACATTCTGTTTAAGAATAGTTATTTTTATGTTCTTAGTAAACTATCTGCTATTATACTAAATACATTTTTCCTTCAAATAGCATTGTACCTTCATTAAATGGTAAAAACAAACAAACAAACTAAAAAGCTATTCTGCATATGGCAAATGATAGTAGATAAGAACTAGGTCACTGAAACTGTTTTAAAACCCACCAAACCTTCATCTTTCACAAAATAAACCCTCAGGTTACAGGGTTGTTTCAGGTTACGCAGCCTAAATCATTACTGTTTACTTATGTGTTTGGTTCTTCAAACCAAGAAGGAGCTTTGCAAAAGTTTTTGGCATTTGACCTATAGGATGATAAAAAGGTCATTATCAAGCACTGGACTGAGGTTTTCCAGAGTTAAGGTCAAATCCTGTCTATGCCCCACAGCCTTTCAAAGGATGCTGAATAAATATTTAATCTCTGTGCCTCAGTCTTCAGATCTACTTAACAGGCATTTCTTCTACCTCAGAGCTGTGTTTTGAGGTTAATACTCATTACTTAAGTTGCCTTCTTTTTTATGGACACCATAATCAGGGTGAATGAGCATACAGTAAGTCTGTGGTCTCAGCATGAAAATGCAAAGGCTGCTGTAAATAAACTGTACACACAAACAGTATTTCAAACCTACAGAAAGACTAGATTTTAGAGAATTATGAAAACTTAGGATCAGGTTTATATTTCCCTACCGGACGGCTTGTTACCAGGCAGATTTTCAGTTTCAACGGAACCTACCACAGGCTTAAACGACAGGACAAGTATGTGATCAGTCTTTCCATTCACACACCAGTTTTCCCCATGCCTATATTTGATTTCGACATTTAACAAGACTCTGCACTTGCCTAAAAGCCACCCACATGCTGCAGTGAGGCTGCATACGTTTTTAATTTGGCCTTTTGAGTGAGCGCACAGCCTCTGCGGCACTCCAGCTTTCCCTCCAAAAGGTGCCGTCACAAAGCCCTGCAGCACCTGCACAATTATTCCTGCAGCAAAACAGGCCTACTAATTTTAAAAGTATCATATAATGTTGCTCTTTGGAAGAAAAGTTTCTCACTTAGGATACAGAATAAAACCACTGCCACAGACTCTATAAACCTTCCTCCATCTGTGTTATTCATGAGCTGTGGTGCCCCAGGACCCTGACAATACATGGGAGGATCGTAATGTCAAGAGCTTTTGTTGAAAGTGCTGGATTCCATTTATTTTAATAGGCAAGATCACTGTATAGTGTATCATTGAAATTAACTGGATCAGCTTTTCAAAAGCAGGAGTCCAGACAGTAAAAACAAACAATGTGCTGACAGATTCTACCCTCTCCCATGAAAATCAAGTAATCACACCAGCACTTTGATATTGCAGTCTGCTCCCTAGCCTGCACACCTAAAAATAGTGTCCAAGTCCCTAATGTGTTCCCCATCCCCTTTTTTTCTCCTTTGCTGGCTTAGTTTAGATGCAGCCTTCAAACCACTGCTGATGGTGTTTCTAGCTTTGATCAGCACTGAACCACCATTGCGTGGGGGCTTACAGCAAAGGGACGGCGAGGAGGCAGGCAGAAAGCAGTCCATGATCTCCTAATACAAAATAAAACCTTGTTTTTATCTCCATATATTGCATGAACTTTGCGGACTTCTGTGTTTGATTGAGTAACTTTGCATTCCTGTGATCTAAACTTAGCAACCTCTCCATAACAGAGCCAGAAGGAAAAGGCTCTCCAAGAAGCTTTCAGTTCTGTATCAGTTATTTCATGGATGCCAGCAACAAGGCTGTCACAATATTACGGTTGAATATCACTAAGTTCAGTAATTAATTTTTGCATTAAACTTTCAGGTCTCAATTTGTCTTTAATGTTCCACTTGCCCCTAAGCTGCTACATTGCATTGCTTACTGAAAGCAAGTGCTTCTCCTCCTGCTAAGAAAAATAAAGGTATTTCCTCATTAAACAAGTGTGCGTGGACTCTGCACATGTGTGTGCTCACGCCTTGAGAACAGCGTTCTCAGCGTTAGTCCCAACTGGGAGGGCAGATTAAAGAAAAGTACCAGCACCAGTACCTACAGCTTGACTTATCTATAACAGTTTGCAGTGCTGTATCTCCCTTCCCACAGCACGTATCGATATGCTATACTCGGTCGTACTGAAGTGCTTGGCAGAACACATTCCTGACTCACAACGGTTTCTGTTCACTGCACTGACCAGAGGCAAGTCATACCTAATAAACTGCCATAAAATACACAGCCACACACCACTTTGGATCAATGATTTCTCTGTTAAAGGATGTTACTGTGTAATACAGCTTTAAGTTTTCAACTTTGTCATATTTTCTAAACTCTGATCTCTTCAATTTACTTTCAGTTATGTGACATTCCCCTTTAGTGGAGTGAAAGCATGCATTAGCTAAACAATGTGGTTTGGATTTAGTGTTCCCATGCATCATCGTGAAAATGTTTGTCTCAGCAATAGTGTCATTATTGTTACTGGGAACAGCTGCTCTACCATGTCTTTCGATCGTGGAAAACAGCGCGTCTCCCTTCTCAGACCAGTTTACAAGCTGGGAAGTTAAAGCAAGGCTATCGAGCAGGAGGGTTACGAGGACACAGCGTTCTCTACCTGCCTTCCTCCTTCCACAAAGGAAGTGGAAAGTGCAGCACTGCAAGAACAGCAGCGAAATAAATGCTGTACACAGGAATGTAGTTTGGCTCCCTCCGCTGGTAGCTCTTCTGCCTCTGGCCTGGGGACTAACGTGAGCCAGAAATCCCCCTCAGGTGCAGCTCTCAGGCAGCTCAGCCCCATTAGTGGTGGCATCATTCGAGCAAGAAACAATTAGAGCGGGGAGTATGCTGCTCATCAAGTTGTTTAATATCTCCCCCGAGTTTCAGAAGAGGAAAGATGTAATTCTACGCTCTCTTGCCCACACTCCCAGCTTCGCCGAAGCAAGTTTCCGTACCCAGCTCTGTGGTGGCGACACCATCCCACTGGACTCGTTGTGCTCCACAGGCCTCAAGCAGCTCACTCAGCTCCTGCCAGCTGTACACCTCCCAGGAAATCTCACAGCAGCCACAGTTCTCCACATCATCACAGAGAGTCTCGGGCTCTAGCTCACCTTCCTGAACAAGGCCTTCAGGCATCATTAGGCTGTCGCTTCAGATGCCGGGGGGTTGGAAGTGATGGTCCCTTCCAACGCAAACCACTCTATGCTTCTACAATACACTGGATTTTCAAATAAAATCTGTTAGGCAGCACATTAGACCTTTTTAAAATGTCCTCAAATGGGAAACCATGTCTTCAGAAACTAGTAATAACTAGGCATTTCTGAACATCCACTATTTTTTGACTTTTCAGCAACAGGAAGACCACGGCTTTTGAATATTTCTCTTCTTATTTGGAGCACTAAGTTCTGGGTTTTTCAGGTTTCCAACTTTGTTCTGAAAATGGGAATTGGGCACATTAAACACCTCACTTGTATACTCCCATAAAACATACAAAATTTGCAATAAAGTAGTACAAATATAATGAACATGCAAACTACAAAGACTTTTGACATCTTTACCAACAATATTTTTATTGAAATTTCTTTTTGGGCCCAAAATAATAATTTCCATCAACCACAAATGCTGAAGTTTCAGCAAACTTGATGGGTGGGAAGAGACGGGGTTTCCTAGGTGAAAAAACACACACAAAAATGCAGGCATGATGCCAGAAATGTCACATCCTGTACAGAAGTAGCAGAAAACCAAGTTTTACCCATTTCTGCTTACATATATTTATTCTGTACAGTCTGCTTATGGTCAGAGATATTGTGGTTTCTGCATAATTACTTTCTCCCAATCAAACTAAATTGAGCAAAAAAAATTTCCTTCAGCTAAAAGATAGACAAACAAAATGCGGAGTAATGGCTAACAGCTGTGTAGGTAAGAGTGCAAAGGCAAAAATGAGGAACCCAGCCTTGAGCCTCACAATAGGAGAGCTGTGCATGATACACATCTGAGAGAGTAAGGCATGAACAAAACGGCTTATTTGTTATAGTAAAATTCCCTTATGGGCTACTCCGTGGTATTCATCAGCCCAGTAGTCTCTCCAGGAAAACTGTATCAAAGTGGTGTTCGAGGCAGAAATTAAGATAGCCAGGCAGCACTCCAGCTTCTGCCTCTGCACAGCCGCTCCTACAAGGAAACAGAGGGGACCGAGCCTGGCCTAACAAGCCACCAGCATCCACCTGCTTTTCTTCAGTGAATGCCAGGAGTGTTTAACTGCAGTATGGAAACCTCAATCCTTCTGTTTCCTTGGAAAAAGTGAATTAAAGGCAAGGAAATCCACTGACACCAGAACAGTCTTTGGGAGCAACGTGGCATTTGTCAGTCATAAATATACAGGGAACCTAAGTGTATTAAGGGATAAACAGAATCTTAGAAAATAACATCTAGATAGAGAGCATCTTATTGTCCATTTTGGTGGAAGAAATCAGATATGATGTGAGTGTCACACGGGCATGTAGAGGGAAGTGATCATGCATGGGCGATTGCACAGACCGGCAGCAAAGATGTTGCCGGTGACCATGAAGTATCACCATCCTCCACGTTATATCCCACCCATGTCCACAGGCAAGGAAAAGAAATGTTACCTACAGCTTTCCTTCACAAACCCTCCATGTCTTCTGTTTTTAGTACAGTTTACATTATAAAGTAATCTCTGGCAAAGGAAGATGGATCAACAAAACATAAGTGGTGATGTGTCTAATCTCTTCATCATGTCACAGAACCACTTCATTGCCCTACAGCGGCCCTACACTAGTACATTTTAACACGTGTGGAAGCAAAAAAAAAAAAAAAATCTCTTTTTTCAGTTCTGGTCTCACAGAAATTAGGCAGAAACATAACTCTATCTTTTCCTGCTGGAGGAGGATCTGCAGCCACAGACTACAGAAGCCAAGACAAGAGACGGGGACCTCCCAGGCAACTCCTCAGTATATATTTACAGCCTCACTCTGGCTGAAGACTCCAGGGAAGACAGGACTGGTCCTGTCCTCAGGCCTCTCGAAAAAATGGATTCCACCTGGGGCACAGTTGCCTCCCTCGCCAGGCAGGCATGCAACATAGGCCATGACATTCATAGCTCTCAGCAGACTCTGGGCAAGCATGTTCATAACAGCCCAGCTCCCTTTCTGCAGATGCTGGGGGGTAGACGGGGGAGGCATTTCAGCTGCAGTGCAAAATAATAGCCTGTTGTATTCACATGTGCAAGTATCTTCATTGCTGGAGGAGAAATGAAGGCGGGGAAGCAGTCCCTGAGTAGTCTGCATTGCACACAACAGGTCGAGCATCCCTATCAGTGCCGTGCATCTAGCTCACCAGCCACGTGTTCCTCAAACACAATTCTGCAAGGGTTTCCCAGGCATGCATACAGCACTGCCTATGGCAAAGTGTCAAGAGTATTACTCTGAGGAGATCTTTGTTTTGGAAACTTGCTTCTCAGCTACAGCTTGCTTCCTCTTTAACAATTTTAAAGCCAAGGAGTTTTCTTTAATAGTTGTTTTAGTTTTTAGTCTCTACTGCTTACTCAACTGGGGAAGATAACAGATTCAGATTTAGGTCATCCACGTAAAAATGTGTTTGGTGATCTCATCTTGATACCCAGTAGGTAACTGTCCAGATCACAAAGATTAGGTGAAAAATCTGGCCCCACTAAGCAGGACTTGAAGATTTTTGTCTTTTTTTTTTTGTCTGTTCATTTGTTTTTTAATAAAATTAGAATATCTGTGTGTTTGCTCAGGCCAGCACTGAGGTGTATTTGTAGGTCCATGCAAGTCCCAGCCAACACTTCTTGGCCACAGTCCTTGCTTTTGTAAGAACTGACATTAACCTTCTCTTTTCAAAGGGTCAAAATCGTTCATATGTATTACAAAAATAACAACACTTTTGTCCTTGTACAGAAACTCTCATCACCGCAGTTTCCAAGTGTGCCAGAATTGAAAAAAAAAAAAAAAAAAATCAGCAATAATGCCTAATGCAACTCTCAAGAAAAACATCATGGCAATTATAATCGCATCTTCCCCCATCCACCTTTTTAAAACATGACAGGCAAGCTATATTTTCTCCACTTTAACACTGTTGATGTACAAGATGATCCTTTTTCTGCCTGTGGCTATGTCACCTCCACATGGGATTGCATTAGATCCTCCACACTTAGAGGCTGAACAGCACCTTTTTCCTTTATGGAGCTCACAGCATTTCTCATCTTGATCTTAACAGTTACATGCCACAAGAGCTGTAATTTTATGAGTAAGATGGAAAACCAAAGCCTAACTACTTATGGTTATGAATACGCTAATTCCATGACACATCACATTTTTGGAGGCTTGTTTCAGAGGGTGGCTGCAGAGCATTCCTTTCCTGGTGTTGGTGAGGACCCATCGCACAACAGCAAAGCCACGTGCAGTCACTGCTGGGAACAAGGCACCCAGAGCTCATCTCAGAAATTCTCAGGCAGCTGGGCATGTGGTGGGGTGAGGAGGGGTGTTGACAGAGCTGCTGCTTTGCCAACCATTTAAAGCAATATCTTGGTTTTACTCAAAACCGTCTAGCAACAGCTCTTTTATGCTGAGAATGGCAGGAGAAAAGGTTATTCATTCATCCTTTTTAAGGCTCTAGCAGAATGTATTCATAAAAGAGCTCTAGCAATTAAGTAAACCACAAGCCTACCAGAATTGTCAAGTAGCATCAGGTTGTCTCTAAAGGTGCCTCTCTTTGGGATGTCCTCTTGATCATCCCTCTGACCTCCCTTTCTGCTTGGTTCCACACAACATCACTCTGTGTTGCAAAGCACAACTGTATTTGTGTAAACTCAGCATACTCCTCAGCAGCCTGGGACTCTCCCTGCCAGGTAATTTGATGAATTAATGAGGAAATGATGAGACTATAAATTTAATTAAAATGAGCTTTGGCTGGATCAGTTGTTAGTGTGCTTTCTAGTTTTATTTCTGAGGACAGCTGAGAACTAAACAAGTACACTAGTATAGATATATCTTCCATACTGGTGCACACTGTGGACCATCACTCAGAAATTTAGGTTTTAGTGCCTTAGCACATTTCTTATTAGCAACATTTACAACAAGGGAACAAGTATATATACCACATATAAGTATATTGACCCACACTTACTGATATTGTTACTCCTTCAGGCCACTGCAACCCAAAGAATCTCCACTGTACAATTTTCTCATTGCAAACAGATATTTCTCTAAAAGGCTCATACAAACTGTTTTATTTGTCAGTGAAGCAAGTTCACTTTAAAAAGTATATATATATTTATATATATATTTATTCCCTTTCCATCTTCATGTCCAAAACTGCAGCTGACCATAGAGCTATGGATGAGGTAGTGTGATCCAGCTGCCAGTATTTCATCCTTGAAAAGCTGTTACAAAGCAGGCAAGGGAACAAGTCCTAACTAAATTTCCACTGATGATAAGTGGATAACATTTTTCCCCATCCTGATCAATAGAAGAAAATAGTTTTATCCTTGTTTGATCACAGATAGCTATAAACTGCCACCCAGTTAAGAGGTTAAATTAGAAGTGGATTTAAAAAAAAAAAAAATCTCTACAAGGAAGCATACAAGAGTACTATGGTCATTCAGGACAAACATGTGTCTGTATTAAGGTAATTGGAAGCTACATTCATTGAGCTTTGCTTTGTGAACTCCTGCGCAGTAGCAGTTGCATATGCATCTTCACCTTTCCTCTAGGATACTCAAGGTGGGAATTAAGTCACTGCTTCTCCTACTCATGACCCACCAGTCAAAGGACAGTCTTAAGGTACCTTCCTGAAAGGATGGAGTCACTCTTGCTCTCACATGAAATACAATACCAGTAACATTTCATTTATCAGGATATTTTATATGCCTTTTGAGAGTCCCTAGTATGCAAGGATTCCTTTAGCTTAATTCTTGTTTACATTGCATGTTTCTTCCAGTGACTTTGTTGCTTATCTCATCTGTGATATGATTTACATTAATGCATTTCCTTTAAAAGCATACACTAATAAAATGAAAAAATGTGATGGGAGAACAGGCCAATTCTGAATTGATGTGGGATCACTTCATGAGTAACTAGATTCAAATCCCTTTTCAAAGGATTCAAATCCTACTGTTTCTGTGAACCTTCAAGGTTATGAAGGGCAATTTAACCTTTTTCTACAATTCACATGAGATCATTTCATTGATGGTCTTCAATAAATCCTTGATACAGAAGACAGGCATGTACCTCAAGCTTTCCAAGGTCCTTTCTTGAAAGGACACCTGCTGTTCATGCTAAAGAAAGTAGGAAGAAGCTTAATAACCAACCCATATGGTCTTCACAGAAGCTTTAAGAAAAACAAAACAAAACAAAACAACAACAACAAACAAGAAAAAAAAAAGAAAAAAAAAAAAAAACACTGAAAAATGGCCATAAACATCACATAATTTGATAGTGTTTTTACCTTTTAATGGTTCCCTGAAACACTTCTGCATGGTCTGGATTGGACCTGCAAACCACTGGGAATCCACCATGTTTTGTGCTTGCAAGAAGCTGGGCCAAGGAAGCAATGTTTTCCTTTAGGTGAAGGACTCTGACATGAGGCTCCATGACATCCCTGGCAGAGAACAATTCCAGGTTCAACCTGAAAGACACAAAACAGACGGACAAAGTATTATTTAGTAAACAGGAAATAAGGCATACTGTGCCACGTTAGCATTTGACGAGTTCATAATACTTTAGTAAATTACTTCAAGATGGAAATCAATCTGCTATATTTGTAGATGTAAAAAAAAAATGTAATTATCCAATAAAACTGCTTATCAAGCATTGCCTTTCTTTGTGTGAGAGATGATAAATTCAACCATATGCATGACATGGTCATCCTAGACAAGGTATTGTAAGAGCTATTTGGCAATTTGCACGGTTTTTCTCATTAAAAAGAGATTTTAAATCTGAACTGAAATCCTCTGGAATTCTGATTGTTATCAAATAGTTTAAAGTTAAGCACTTTGGAGAAATTCCATCTCATGATCATTATTGCAAATTTCATTTTTCATCAGTAGCATCTAGGAAGATAGCCCTTTAAGGGTTTCTTACAAGTTGTATACTTTTTTTTTTCCCAGTATTTTCTAACATTTTTCAGGTTCTAGGTGAAGTTTCGGGAAACATGAACATACATTAATTGAAAGACATGCATAGCTGCTACTACTGACAGTATAGTGAAATGAAAAAGAAATATACTTTCTGCAAAATTCAGCAGTGATTTCTACAGAATAACAGTAGGCCTGTAGATTATGACAACAGAAGTCAGTGAACTTCTCTAGTTTTAAACTTGTTTCATATTTACTATTTTCAAAAAATACATTAATTATTCCGATTATCATCTGGACACATCATAAGCCAGAATCCTCTGTTCAGACACAGGCTGACACAAACCACAGACAGAGACAACTGGAGCATAAATTTGCCCACATCCTGTTTTACCAATGTTACCTTTCATCCCTGTGGTAAAAAGCAACTATTTCCATATGCTGTTAATTATTGTCCTCCCTCCTGAGAGACACAAGGTTATTTTTTCAAGGCAGTTACTCTGATGTTTTGTGATGTGACCACCTGTCTAAGAATAATTGAACTGAGAAGACAATACACTTCATACATGGCACCCACACAGCTGTTAAAGAAGTTTCTTCTTCTAAACTGAGATGGATTTAAATGCATCCTGAAAAAGAACAGTCTTATGTGCATCAAATCACGTCATGCCCATCCCTGGTTATATGAAACAGACTTCAGGCAATGAAAATTTGGAACACCATCTTATTACAGATCCACATTTCAAGAGACCAGAACACCATCTTACGGAAAAATGAACCTCTCTGAACATTTTGTTTCTGAACTAAAATGAGCAGCAGTTTACCTTGCAAATCACGATGGCTGAGTGTAGAATTTAGTACCAGCTAGTTAAAATAAAACCAAAAAGTCCCAAATAAATGGTTTTTGGTTTGGTTTATTTTTTTTGAACACTACCAGGGAATTTTTATTTTTCCTAAAAGAGTAAGCTACTGTTTGTCCTCCTTTTCTATCTCTATAGGTCTGTATTTGGCTGTCTTAAACTTTTTCTGTATTCAGCATACACTGTATTGCTATTAAAAGTACTATTCCTAGCATAGTGGATTTAATGTAAAAACATGATAAATGATAACTGCTTCCTGAATTACATTAAGTATGTGCAAACCCTGAATGATTTCTAAATAAGAGCAATGTGAATAATGCTACATTACAACAGATTCTACAGCATATTTACTAGCAGCACGCAAGTTTTCCATCTTCACAACTTTATGGTTTTCAACTATTGCATGGAAAACAAATGTTCCAAATTATTGCAGAAGTCCATGAAACATCCTTAGGTTTTCTCAAATCAGGCATTTGTATAAAAGCAAGGCATAGCTTGTTACACGGTTCCATGATCTTGGCTTTGTCTGGTATTATAAAGTGTCTGTATTGCCTACAGGAACTACAGACCTTGTATTATCATAGGTCAGATTTTTCAGATGTAAGAACAACACACTACGTATTAGCGCTGATTCACTGCTTGTTGTCAGTGACGTTTCTTTCAATTACTCTTCCATCTATTACTGTAAAGAATAAGCTTGCTTTGAGGGGAAGGGAAAGGCAAGCAAAACAGCTATTTTATGGAGGACTGTTATAAGGCCAAGGTGTCTTTGTAGCAAAGACAGCATTAACTTACCAGTGGCTGCTGTTACTGATCACTTGTTCATCTGCTATCAGAGCACTGAATCTATTCTGCATCGGCAGACCTGAAAGTGGAGAAGTTGCCATTTTCCTTGTACCAAGAGCTACAGGTCATCATGGGAATGGCTCCATTTGCCACTCACGACCTGCTGTGGGCTCTAGGCCCCTCCTTCTGTTCAGCTGAGGGTTCAAACGGTTCTTAAATGGGTGCTCAAATCCCTTTTACCAGAATGAGCTTTCCCAAGAGCAGCCAGGATCCAGAGATGGCAGAGGGAGCTCTCAGAAGAGCGAGAAAGAGAGTACTACCAGTACAGAGGAGCCTGAAATCCATCTCAGGCACCTGCAGGTTCACATCCCCACCAGCTACACTAACTGCCCAGGCCATACTCACAGCCCTACAGGTAGCAGTGCTCCCCAGAGATTAGTTATATATCAAATGTACACCATGCAGGCATCAGTCCTGCAGGCCAAGTTCCTGCTACTGGTGTGTTCCTTCTTGTGCAACTATGAGCCTGCCCAAATACCTCCCAAGGACACTTTGCTTAGCTGGTAAGTGCAATTGCTGTCACAAACTTGTGTTTATGCAACAAAGCTCGCAGTTTCACAATGAAATTTCAAGCAAAGTCATCTAATTTATCATTTTGAAAATGCCTTTATATGTGGAATAATGCCTTTATATGTGGAATAATAAGAGCAACTTACATTTGGATTTTATCATGTAGATCTTTCTCACATGTTTAGATTTACCTCAAAGAAACAGAGCTATAGCCACACCACTACAATAGATATGGCATCAGTTTTTCTTTTGTAGGATATGTGAGAACATTTTCTCCCAAAATGTAATTCACTACAGTAGTGTAATGTGTTAGATCATTAAGGTTGTTTCACTGAGGTTATGATATCCAAGTTTCAGGTTCCTTTCAAGAGCACATTCATGACTCTGGATACAACATGGAACAAAGACACTCTGCTTTATGACAGAAATAGGACAGTCATTTGGTAAGAAGCCAATATCCCTGAATGGTAAACTGTCTTGAAATGATTCATGGAAATGTAGATTGGGCCCTGTAGCTATTAAATCTAGTGGAAGTTTTCCCACTGAAATAAATTGTTAAGGATCTAACCATAACAGATCTAATCATAATGTGGAGGCTTCCTTAGACAACATGCAATACAAGACAACTTTTATTTTCCTCAAAGAGAGTTTACCTTTTTTTTATGCAATCTTCAAATGATTAAAAGGTTTAAAAGGATTGTAAAGTAATCCTAACTCAAACACACTTCAAGGACCAAGGTGCATGAGAAAACCAGCAGCACTGCTTGCTTGAATTTATTCACGTACTTGCTTTATCTTTTTTAGCTGCCTCTCCAGTCCTCCTCTTTCTGCATTGAGAATGATTACCCATTGACTCGTTACAGGCCATTCTGCTCAGAACAGCCCTAGATATTATTTGGGCTTCTTGTAAACCAAATTTCTTGTTTTATTGCCCTAAACAGCTACAGCATCTCAAGAAAATTCTTCTCAGGAGCTTGTTTGGGGGTTCGTGGTGATTTTTCAGAGCATTTAAGCAGCATAGTCAAAATTTCAAACAATTGAGAAGGTGGGGTGGTTAGCATAAGGGAACATTATCACGTTGGAGGTCATTACAATTACTTGCCTGCATTGCAAATACATTGCCAAATATTAGAACAACTATGTTCTAGTTTCTACTATCATGCACTTCATTTGGCCAGAAAAACTGAACAGATTTATTTCATGATTTTCAATCCAGTACAAAATCAACCACATGTTTATGAAAATTTGCTACTACATTACAAAAACAGTTTATTCATGTTAGCTTTCTTTTTCTCTACCATCTTTAAAGAAATCCCATTGTGAATAAACTCACAAAATTGCAGAAAGTTGCTTACATTTGAATCCAAATTCTGTTTTGTTTTTTTGTTTGTTTGTTTTGCTTTGCTTTTTTTATTAATAAAAAGATTTCTAAATACAAGCCACAGTCCCACCAATTTTCTTTCAACAAGTCACTTGGTAAAAGTGAACTATATAAAATCCTATCAAAAATTTTCATGCCAATACTGATCTCATTATATAATAGAATAGTATATAAGTACTGCAGAAAAGCTGATCATGTGCAGATGACTGACTTCAGTAGATTTGCAAGTGAATTCTTTGAAAAAAAATATTTTTTCAGTATGTTCACAGAATACTCATTGAGATCAATAGATTGAAACAAAAAGCTCTATAAAATCTAGTTATACTGGAAAAGGACACCACTTATATTAATTTTGAAATAGATTTGCTCTACTCAGTACTAAATCCTGAAATAGACAGATTTAAACTGATTTAAAGTTAAATTAAATGAATAGAAGCACAGTGTAAATTCAAGTAAGTGTGTTCGTGCTAGCAATGCATTTTAATTTAATTAGATTTATTTAAAATCAGTTTTCAGTGGAACTTTGTGCAGCAGACAACGCCTATGACTCCTCGCTGTCTTTTTTTTAGTTGAACGCAACTGAGGGAGAAATTCTAGTTAAACCAGGAGCCAAAAGTTTGGCAGAGTTCAGTCTCTGTTCAGTATATCTACAAATATTTATATTGACTGTAAGATGACAAGCTTCCCAGCATCTCCTGGTCCTGGCTCACTCAATATCCTTAAATGAGGGGACATTTAGCTTTTTAGTCAAGAGGCCTTTTGATAGCACAGTGCTTATTGTGAAATGTGTTGTTTGGGTTAGCTGAATGTCTCTGTCACTTATTTCCCAGAGAGGATTTGAAAGTTATATATGTTTAGCAACTACTGTATGCGAAAGACAAATGGATTTCCACATGGTCTCATAATCTGCTGGGAAACTGTCTCTCTAATACTTGAAAAAATGCAGAACAAAAAAAAAAAAAAAAAAAAAAAAACAAATAAGAAAATTAATGTGTTTTGGAAAAGAAATGTGCAGGGGGAGAAAGAGTAGGGGGGGAGGGGATATATTTGTTTTTGGTTTTGTTTTTTTTCTGCCAAAACCTTTTTTCTCTGTTCTTCCCTTATGAAGTTTTTCCCACCACCAGCATCGGTATAAAATACTACCAAGTTAGAAAAACAGCAGCTCCTACTCACTTTGTATAGATACAGCTGTTTATACAAGGCCATTTAGCTTTAAAAAATAAAAATAAAATAAAAAATTAGGTTGTGCATGGGATCTTGGGACAAGGAGGTAAAAGACTGTGTGAGTGGATCCATGTGCTGGAACTACTCAAAGAGCAGCTTAAAAACTAAGGCCTCAGCACACAACAAGCTGAGCTGTAGGTATAAACACAAAGGACATAGTTCTTGACTTAGCTTCCAGAGTGCTAGTCCAAAAACAAATTTAGAGATTATAACTAGCCACCTAATTTAGTAAAGAGTCATGTCAGACAGTATTAGGGTGACTATGGGTATTTAAATATTCATAACTACAGACAGTGCCTGCTCACTACTACCACCCAAACTTGAAGGCATCTAAACTCACTTGGTATTTGTATTCAGAACTGCACATTTCCCCACATGATTAGTAGTAAGTGTGGAAATGTCTCAGTCCAAACAAGCAGCTGTCTGAAAGCACCTGCTCTTACACATATATCGACAACACTGCGAGGCAAGCATGGGGCATTGCACCAAGGCCATTGAAGAGTGACATCCTACAGACATGATTTGGTATCCTTCTTCATATAGAAGACTGCCTTTGGTAGAAATATGGGAGGTACTAAATCAGTTTTCACCATGGGGAATCTGAACCTTCACCTGCTATCTCAAAGATACTCAGGGAGGATACTGAGGGAGAAAACACCCTCACATTGAGGATACTGAACTGCATTGTCAGCAAAGCAGGACACACACAAGCACCACATAGCCAGCTGTAAAGAGACTACACATCTGTGAATTGTTGCCTTATGTACTAAATGTCACTAGTGGACATTTTATATACATTTCCCAAAACTACTATTAGTGCACACACACCCCTTCTATTGGGTATCTCCATCCTTATCCCCGAGGCAGGTTTTTCACTAATTAGGAGACACAAACAACCTATGTTCACTGACAAGCACACAATCCTTCCAGGATTCATTTTCCCCATGCCCTTGGAATTCTCCCCAAAATCTACCTCAGTGTAACAGCTATGCAATCCAAGCAACTCTGCAACAGTGTGTGCTGAACTGAGGGCTACATCAACTTCATCAGCAGAAAATGCCAGGCACAGGAATATATCTGAGAGTTCCCCCTCTCCAGAGAGACCTGTAAGATGCCCCTATATCTAGTCATGCAGTATTTTCTCTCCCACAGGTAGACACCTAATAGAGGAAAAGGCCAAATTTTACCTAATAACTGAACAATTGATAACATTCAATCCCTCTATACAAATTCTATGTCACCACAGGCATCCATATTTGCATGACATCCCTCATATCTGTAGTCCTCATACACACAAATGTGTGTAGATGTATACAGAGAGAAGGAACAAAGATGGATTTGCTGTTTTGATGTCTAATTACACTAATTACTAGTATATTCAGAACGGGAATGACTCAGATATCCTTGCATTTTCCAAATTATTATCTGAGCCTGTAGGAATCTTTGCCATTAAAAAAAAAAAAAAAAAAAAAAAAAAAGAGTTAGGCTCTTGTAGAATTCATCTTCCCTGGCATTATATCCAACCAGAAGCAAAGAAAGTCATTTCTCAAAACTACACCAGTGCAAGCAAGCAATTTAAATCCAAATAAACATTTCAAACAAACTTCTAAAGGAATAAACTGGGAGAAACAAGTAAATTGTGCACTAAAATAAATACCTCATGATCTTGCTTATAACTGAAAAAAAAAAAAAAAAGAGAATTGCATGTACTCTGGCTAGATCACTGCAGAGCAATTTCCAAGGAAAATTCACAAAATACTAAGCTGGCTCTTGCAGTTCAAATGCAATGACATGATGAGTTTCTTGCAAACATATGCCAAAAAAACTAATACAAACTGGAAAGAAGAGAGGAAAGCTCCTATGAGACCGTTTTTATAAAAGCTTCATTCAGGGCCTCCGCCCTCGTGTACTGTACCAGCTACCTTAGCTTTTCCACTCTGCCTGGTCCAAGAAAGCACTGACTAGTATATTAGAAATGCTGGCTTAAAAATGTTTGGGAATAGACAGTGAAAACAATAAATGTTTTAATAATCAGACACAGATTATCAGATGACCTTTTAGTCAAAATAAGGTATAGAGATTTAGGTCTAACAGACTACAGAATGAGTGAACTAAAGCAATATGGATGGAAAAATACATGAAAAGATCTATCTCTGATTCCTCAATACCTCTGAGAACCAGGCACTTTGTAATGGATAAGGGCAGTCAGGTTATTAAAACATACCACTGGTATCTGGAGATACAGATTTTACCCTAATCCCAGTTCAGAAAACAGAAGGTTTTGACACTTACAACCAGGGCTTTGAGCAAAGGCACTTCTTCCATTTGCTCATGCATTGGGAAAGTAAGGCATTTAACCCCTCAAACTTCAACATTCCCATTTCTAAAAATACTAGCCCATTTCCTATGCCACAAGCATATTGAGAACCATAGTAAACCACAGCCAGTCACTAGCAGCGTTCCCCAGAGTTCAGTTCTAGGGCCAGTTCTCTTTATTATTTTTATCAATGATCTGAATGCAGGAGTTGAATGCATCCTTAGCAAGCTTGCTGATGATACTGAAATGGGAGGTGCTGTTGACTCTCTCTACAGGGATGAGAGGCTTTGCAGAGTGATCTAGATACCTTGGAGAATTTGACAATCATTGATGTATGAAGTTCCACAAAGGAAAATGAAGGGTTCTGCACCTGGGACAGAGCAATGCCAGACAGCGCAGAGTGGGAGACGTGTGACTGGGGAGCATCTCAGCAGAAAGGGCCCTGGGGGTGCCTGTGCCTTCAGGCTCAGCATGAGGCAGCAGTGTGCCCTGGCAGCCAAGGGGGCAAACCATTTTTTTGGGTGCATTAAATACAGCATAGCCAGATGGTCAAAAGAAGCAATTCTGCCATGATATTCAGTGTTGGTGTGGCCTTACTTTGAGTATTGTGTGCAGTTCTGGGCTTCACAACATAAAAAGGTTGTTAAGGTCCTTGAAAAGTGTCCAGAGGAGGCCAACAAAGGTGGTAAAGGAACCGGAAGACATGTCCTGTGAGGAGAGGCTGAGGACATTTGGGTTGTCTAGTCTGGAGATGAGGAAGCTGAGAGGTGACCCCGCTGCTCTCTGCAGCTTCCTGAGAAGTAGAAGAGAAGCAGAGGGAGGTGACTGCCTCTGCTCCCTGGTGACTGGTGTCAGGACGTGTTGGAACAGCTCAGAGCTGCGCCAGGGGAGGGTCAGACGGGTCATTAGGAAAAACGGCTTTATTGTGGGGGTGGTCAGACACTGGAACAGGCTTCATAGAGAGGTGGTTGGTGCCCCACGCCTGTCAGCGTTCATGGGAACATTTGGACAATGCCTTCAATAGAATAGAATAATAGAATCTTTTAGGTTGGAAAAGACATTTAAGATCACCAAGTCTAACCATCCACCTATCACTATAGGTCTACCATTAAACCATGTCCCTGTGCTTTAACTTTTGTTTAGCCCTGAAGTGGCCAAGCAGGTGGCCTAGATAACCCTTTTAGGTCCCTTTCAACTGAACTATTCAATCACCCCCCAGCTTTTTTTTATTTTTCATAAAAATACTGTAAGCTACAACTTTCTATATATACTCTCATTATTTTGTAAATATTTCTTTAAATAAACCCCTGCTTTCCAAGTACCATTCACATGCAGTACATGTTTTTTTTTGTTTGTTTGTTTTGTTTTTGTTTTTTCCCTATATTGTGACTTTACGGCAAGGACCTACCTCTACAAATGGAGAATATGCTTGTACTTACATCCCAGTTAAAAATAAAATCACCAAAGTTGGTATTACTTATGTGCTCTTCCAGAAAATGCACAGTGATCTCTCTGCACCTGGCACTGTACCTACAACACAACATGGTCAACATATATAGCAAAAATTCTGGGAAAGGATTTTGTGTGTCTGACTTGCTTTCTTTCTCCTCCTTCCTTAGTCCCAGCACTAGGCAGGACTCAGCTTCTCTGGGCTCTTTCCATCTGCTGTCACTTTCATCTCCTGTTCACCTACTGTCACAAACCCACTTACTGAATGGCAGCAGCTAATAAAACTGTGCTCATGGCTTTATGACTTTTCATAAAACTACTCCATTTTGTGCCCTCTTTTGCCTTACTTTTGCTGTGTCTCTGTGTACACTCAATGTATTGAAAAACAAGCCTCCCTTGTGATCGTGCAAAATGGCATTTAACAGCTTTGCAAAACTGATATTATTTCTAAAAAGGGTATTTCATTTCTCAAACATGTTGAAATTCATTAAAGTATTTTGTGCCATCTGTTTCCTCATTGCAAATAAATAATTCTTTCCATCATGACAACCGCTATGACAAGCTCCTAATATTTATGAGGATATAGCAACACTCACAGGAACAGAAAAAGTGACATATGCATGAACAGCAAAGAGAATTAATTTCAGCTTAAGGTGAACTCGGAAGCAGTCGCCAGAGCAATAATAAAGATGATATCCTTACGTGTAACTCAAGAATATCAAAATACAGCTCTTACATAAATGGATGTCTGTGTTCCCATATCCAGCAAAGACTCCCGGGGGACTTCAGTGAGCTTTGAGTCAGCCCCACCATTTCTTGAATGAATTCAAAGAGTTGTTCAATGACATCTTCATGAGATCGGCCTCTCTGCCGGCACAGCTGGATTTCCGGCAAGGTTGGCTGGTTTTAAGTGGAAACTGTCAGTACCTGCCAAATGGTGGCCAGACACCAGAGCAGACGCAGCCAATTAGCGGAATACCCCATCCAGTGGCTGGAGACGGGCTGTGCCTGTGCCTGTGTGCACGCTCCACCTGTGTGCAGCCACATCTGAAGGCTGCGGTGGTACTCATACAGGCAGCCTGTCCTCCCAGGTGAGCTAGAAGGGAGTCTCCTTCAAGCTGGGCCAGCAGAAGCCGTGTTCAGTTTCCCACAGCTGAAAGTCCCTGCATGCGTATTTTACATACAGACCTGCAGGAGTTGGAGCAGCTTGTTCGCTGCCAGCCAGCTAGCTCTGAAACACAGGTTATTAGTTCCAGATGTTGCTTCAGTGTGTTTCCTCCTGTGGAAAGTGTGCAGAAGTCACTTCTTTCAGTTTCACAGGACTCCCCAGCAATGGAAAATGCATCAAGAGTCAGTGTGGATTTATCATCCCACCCTCAGCATTGAGCAGGCTGCAGCGTCAGCTAAGACATCTGTGGAAAGATTTCTCCATGATCCAAAGGGACCTATGTTACACTCACTAATGGTGATTTGACGTACAAGGGCTATATCCTGATGGACCTTACAGTAAGAACCATAATCTCATGTTAAGTTCCTGTTCATTGACATAGCATGCCCAATACTTGCAGCAGGATTACCAACCCCATGGTGGTCTCATTCACACCGTAATGGGGACCTTGCTTTAGATAGGTAAGAAAAGGGCCTTGTGACAGAAATCAGAGGAACAGGACTTCAAAACTCACCATATGTGATCTGTCTCTATGTGCATCCAAACTTTCTCTCCAAGGTTTTGCCCAGCAGCACCAAACCAGTCTTTCAAACTTCTTATAAGTTTGTTTCCCTTAAAAGTCTCACTACAGAGTACAACATTCACTTGTAAAGTCAGAATGTTTTCTTCTTAGCACACAGCGATTGTGATCAGTATACAACCTTGGTGGCACACTTACTTTTTGCATATTCTGGAAGGGGAGGAAACCCAGCTTAAATTTCTCCTGACAAAAATGAAAGAAAATGAAGGGATGAAGAAGCTGACCCTTCAGTTTCAGACATATCAGAACATACCATTTCTTAGAGCCTGTAAATATTCCAGTGTAAAACATTTTAGGCTCATGGAAAGGTAATTGTGCAAATATACAGGCCATGTGTAAACATTAAAGTATTTACAAGCTTCTCCAAGGATTTCAGTCAGACAACTTGTTGGCTCGTCTTCACTATTCTTGTCATTATTTTCCTGTATTCATGCTTCCATTGTATATACTCTGTTCTGAGGCCTGCAGTGCGTACCTACACTCTTGTAAGTGCAGGAGGTGAGCAGCAAGCTATTAGTCAGCCCCACGCCCTTCCTACCAAAGGAGAGTGCTGGTGGCCAGGTGTCCACAAGCCCTCCTCTCAGCCAGCTTCACACTTACTCCACATCGCTGCCCCATGTAAGCCTGCAACTCCTAACCTTCAGAGTACAACACCAGCTACAGCTCTCATCCTGGACATTTTAGGAAAGGGAATGGCTAAGGGTGGTAAAGGTTTATTTTGTGTTGGAGGAAGGGCTGTATCTGCTGGCATTTACTGTAGCATGGGAAGACTTATTTTTTTTATATGTTCAGACTCCACTCTAAAAATAAACAGTAAGGCAAACAGAATATTGGGCATCTTTATATGGTTTTAACAATCTAAATAAATAAAGTAATTTTGATTCACACTGTGCCTTTAGATAGTAGTTTCATTAAGTAGTCAAAATTAGAGCAGGTTAAAAATCATCTTTTAGGGTTCACATTTAAGAACTGGCCTTACATTTAAGAACTGACAACACTTAGTAACACAGCGATGCTGAAAGCAACATGACGTATGTAGGCACCATCTCTTTTTTAACTGAGAAAACTGAAAAATAAATTGTTTCGACCAAAGAAATATGAGGAAATGGGGCAGACCCAACAACAGAACTGCAACTTCACCTTGGTCTCCTGCTTCTGTCGATATAGCCTTCATTTTTGCCTCATCTGAATCTTTATCAATATTAGTACTGTATTTACATATGACTTTTTCCTGTGAGACGTTGTTCATATTTGGACACTGAACTCACTTCATATTAAATGTGAAGCATGGGGTGAAATTTAACATTAAAAAAATCTGAGAAAACAGTGTCTTTGGTCTCTGAAGACACTGCCTTAATGGACAGAAATGACCCATTAGGTCATTTTTGTAGATCACTCACTGCCACTAAGCTGTTTTTCCCCAAAATCTTGTAAAGGAAGACAGTCAGGTCTCCAGAAAACTACAGGCTAAGGGGCATTGTTCATCATCACCTGTCAGAGAGCAAAAAGTACATCAATAAGGTAAGTATCCAGGTTAATACACAGCTGCAACACTGCCCAGCTGTAAGTTCACCTCTTATTCATTTTCACATTAAGACAACCTTCTTCACATAAATTCATGCACACCAGATTCATGTGAACCTTTTTTAGGGATACCTTTGGATTATTTGGAGCCCAGCACAGTCTGATGGCCAGAGCCCAGTGAAACAAGCTAATATGAACTTCTTTGTAGATTAACAGGATTGTGAAGACAGATAGGCTGGACTTTTGCACGGATACCTGTGGGAGCTGGTACAGGGCAAGAAGGCACAATAAGTCCTTTCACCATCCCACATGAGAACACCAAACCCACATTAAAAATAAGGTGAGGCTACGCTGCTCTTCTTCATAAAGCACATAAAGTTACATCTGGACCTGAAATAGGATTTCTGTCAGGAGGAGTACTGCCTTGTCATGGCTTTGTACAGGTGCTTCCCAAGTAATGGAATCATACTAAACTCAAAGCCCAGCACAGGAGAACAGACAAAAAGGGATCAAAAAAAAAAAAAAAGTTTTTTTTTTGCCATGTTTCCGTAAGCCTGACAGAGAGGCAACTTAAAGCCCACATATAATTTTAATAAATCTCACCCACATCTCAACACCTTCCCTCCATGATTTCTGCAGCAGCCAGGGTTCTCCCCAAAGTGTGGCCTTGTTACAGCAGCTCCCTTTTCCTTTGTGCAGCCAGAACAGGATCCAGCTTCCACCACAAGCACTCTACAAAAGATGGGCTGGGTGCCCTCTGATGCGAAGCCATTGCCAAGTCTACCCCCTAACGATGCCTCTCAGGATGAAAGCGCTAAGCGGCCATGAGACACGCTGACTTTTCAAAGAGGCAAAACGGGATGCACCACGTGCATCCTGGTAAATTGACCCTGAATGTACACTCTTGTCAGCAAGATGAGCAAGGAAACTCTTAGTGTAGTGCTAGTCTAGGCCCAAACCAAAAACCATACCCCCTGATTCTGGTGATTTTCAAAATCCAAAGCCTCATCTAAAAAGTTTGCTAATTACTCCAATTTTTATAACAGGCCAAACCAGGACCTTGGATCCCAAATAACCCTCCAACTTGGGTTGGCTTAACTTCTGGATCCAATGTCTGCAATGTGGGCTAAGGGAAAACCAGCAAGGAGAAAGGGAAAAAGAATCACCCTTGTTCTGTGGATCTTTAATATAGGGCCACCTCTGATACACTTTAAAAAAATATATAATGAGACCACTATAATATATATTCCAGCCAAAATTCTTGGCTCCCAAAAACAGCTTTATATGGTATGCAATACAGAAACACCCAGGAGACGCTATAAGAACTTTGACAAGGCTAATATTAAGCTAGAACAAAACAGAACTACTGGCACCAGCTCCACTCAGCTCTTAAGTAAACTTGTCCCATTAAAAAGTAGCCTCTAAGATATTTTCTCTCTGAAGTGTATAGTAGCTTATAAAAAGCAGGAAGAGTTGGCAAGGCGTAGATGTGTTCAAGTACTCCTTACCCTCATTAAAGAACATTCCCTGGCAGCCAGCAGCTCCGAGTGTTCCAGTGAACCAGATTTTATAAGAGGGGTGTTTACGGTGGTGTGAGACATAGCTAGAAATCATGGTGCACTATAGCAGCCATGTACTAGACACAGCTGTGGTTGGAGCCTTATCAGCCAGGGCACAGAATATAACAGATCAATGAAGTATTAAGAAAACAAACCTCAAGCCTCTCTGCTCTGTAGGAAGAAAGGCATCCAGAGATGCCAGTCCCTAAGGAGGAGTTAGGTATTGGAAAACCACAGAGGAGCAAGGTCTCACTTCCACCAGTCTCACTTACAACACTATTTACAGAGTTGTCTTCAAAGTAAGCAAGTACATAATTTAGCTTCTTAATATACCCACTTATTTCCACAGGAGTTAGGAGTTAAATTATTTTGTGGATCTGGGCCTTGACATCCCTTGATCACTTAAAAGCTATTTTTCCCTTCTCATTTAAGTGTCCAAGAAATCTTGTGCCTGGGGATGTTATCCAGCCCAGGAAGAAGAATGAACTAATGATCTAATAGAGATCTTTTCATCCTTAACACCTATGAAGAAAAGAGAAGATCTCCATTTTCTCTCATACAGTACAAGTGCTAAATGCCTAAAAATATATGTTCTCTTGAATTTCACATTTTTCCTCCCTGCTACCAACTAGACACTGCTTTCCAAAGACTTTTCAGTTTCAGTTGAAGAAGGATAGCAATTTATGTGGCATTTCTATGGCTCTTAAGCAAGCTGTTAGTTATCCAAGCCTTTCACTCTGCATACACAAATACGATTTATCACCTGTTTATAAATACGTTAGCTACCAGTTCCTACACAGCTAATCTCATTCCCTGTTATGATTTGGGGAATCCAGAAGTGCACAATTTATACATTTTGTGATCTCACAGAACAGTTAATTGAGGAAAGGCGATGCAGAACCTGCTCCATGTGCAACTCTGTCACCTATGCTTTGCCAGAGCAGGAATACTGTGATTGCATACTCTCTGCCAAGTTGATACAGCCAGAGAAAGAGGACAATCTGAGCAAAATGATATCTGGGTATAGCCATGTGAAGAATAAAAATACCTCCAAAGTGCAGCAAATAACTGGAACTTGAAAACAGCAGAGCCTCAGATAGTCAGGGCTCAGATAGTCACCCTGCAATAAAAGACTAGAAAATAAGATAGGTGAGCTTCCACAGCATCTTGTTAGCTGCAGGACCAGTCAGAGAGAAAACAAGTGAGAAAATTTGGCCTGCCACCTTTCTGTAGAATTTTGACTCAAGTTTCAGGGATGCTCAGAAATAATGAGGAAACAGAGGCATGGAAACATGTACACAGGCTTTTTATTATTATTATTATTTTTTTTTTTTTTTTTTTTTTTGACAGTCATCTTAATCTGTGCATTTTTATGGCTAGGTAAAGTAACAGCAGCTTGCTTTTAGAATGCTTACAAAGACTACGTGTGAAACATCAGAATTTGTTTAAATTATGACATGACTTCAAAAGGTGCATTATTAATCCAGAGTTGCCTTGAGTCAGTATTTAGGATTTGGGGATGCCTAAACTCCAAGACAGATCAAAGGATTGGTCCAAATTCTGGAATTTTGAAGTGGCTGAATGGTGAAGTTTCATTTCTTTGAGGACATAATAAAGTAACAGAGCATCCAAGAATAGTGCCTGAGAGGCCAAGCAATGGGTGGAAGCCATAGCCTATTCAGACTGTTTAAGAAGATTTGGACTAAAAATAGCAGCCTGGAAGGTGACCATCTATAAAGTTTTACCGAGTTGTGATACTTTTTTTTTTTTTTTTGCTTTAGAGTATCAGTATATTCCGTGACCACATTATCCAGAAACTTTCTTTAATGTTCCTGGAGAGGAAAGGGAAAGGAGTGGGAGGGAAATTAGATTATTCTTATATAGATATATGTATAGATTGATAGATAGAGTTGTCCTTCAAGGGAATGGGACCTCACTCTGAACCAGGAAAATAGCTACAATTCTTTTCATAGACTTGTCATATAACTGGAACACCAAAGGGAACTCTATGACTTCTTCCCCTCTGTTTTATCTGCCATGTTACAAATAGAAGTCATCCCTAATATCACAGATTGTTTTCATTTCCTCCTACTACATTGCTGGCTTTTTCCTCCTCATGTCAAATACAGTTAGAGTACAACCAGTATTCAATGTGCTTGCTAAAAACTTTCAGATAGGGTTATATTTAGAAGAAAGTTATAAAATGTGGATAGAACAAGTCACCAATATGTTTATTTTTCTAAAGGGTTATTTGAAAATATGAGTTTTTCTAGTAAATCACAATACTGTGAGAAATGACAGCTAAAATATCCTACAAATAGCTTTGGTCATGGATATATACTACCCAAATATCCTTTAAGGAATATAAAAAGTCTTCCTATGGTAAATAAATAAATTCATTTTTCCTTCTATTTTTTTCACCATATTTCCTATTTCTTTCCTACAGAATAGCTTAAAGAAACAGCATTTCTGCATTATTTTGTAGAAGACAGCAGTACGGTTCTCGTTACCTACAAGTAACTGTAGACCCAGAACCTACATTTAGAAGAGAAAATGGTTCTTGTTAATGGTTATAAATGGTTCAATTACTGATTATAAATGTTCATCAACAGACTGAAATTTCAGATACTGGTTCATATACAGGACAAATGGGGTTAATCTCACCTGACCTAATAAAATGGTTTTGTTTGTTTGTTTGTTTGTTTGTTTTTCCAGGCTATTCATTCAGTCTAAGTCAGTGAAGGCACTTTCAGAAGACAATTCATCCAACCTGCCTCAAATTGCTATCCTTGGATGGCAGGACTCTCTGCCTGAAAATGTACTGAACACGCAGGAAGCCTAGTCCAGTCATCCATAAATTAGGTGAGGCAAATTTCACCATAAGGGATTCTACAAACTGTTGTTGTTCCTCTGCTCTATGGCATCTGCTCACAAGAAACAGTTGCAACTGCCTGGAAACCTCTACTAGATTCTCTATTGGACCATTTGCTCTAATGAACAGCATCTAACTAGACAGTTTAGGCATTATAGAGCACTTAGTGCTCTCAGGACTCTGGTGAAAGTGGTAATTCAGATGCTACCATAAACTCTAAGAGAAAGGGGGTCTCCATTGTTCTGTTCATACGGAACATTGCCCTGTGAGGTCCGTGTTGAGGATCAGGGTCTCCTTTTACTCCTTTGTCCTTCCAAGCTCCACAGCACGGAGGACCCACACAGTCTCAGTGCAGAACGTGACACAGAAAACTTACATATCAGCAACAAAAGAGACCTCACCATTTTCTCCTGTGATGAACAATAGGTTCCACATCCAAGTAGGGAATGCATTTCAGCCTCAGGAGGGAGCTGTACAGGGACGCGTTAAAAAAGTCACCAACCATTTTGGCCACCATGACAGCCAGCATTATCAGCAGCAAGGACTGGACATCATTCGTGATCTCTACCTAAGGAGAAAAGAGAACAAAGGACTTGCTTTTTCTTTTTCTTTCTTACAGCTGGGGACAATAGCATGGGTTTTGAGTAGAGGGCTATCTACTTCTTTTACAGGGGAACAGGAAGCAATTCAGCCACCTTGCCTCGGTTAAAACTAGAAGAGCACTCCCTCTCCTTCGGAGGGATAGGTAATCAATCAACACTTCCACCAAAAAGCCTTGGCTGACGCAGTGACAGCTCCCCCTCCCGTTCCTATCATCTTGAAGCAGTGCACTGGCATTAAAACTCACATCTGATTCCCATATTTCAGGTGGTTTGTGATAATTTTGCAGTATCAGAGCAGGGTAAGTAGAGATGGAGTAGCCAGATTGTTTTAAATAGCTTGGCATCGTGACAAATATTTAAAAATGCAAACAAATCCAAATATTTTTCTTTCTTGCTGAGCTCAGGAGATATAAAATTATTTTCCCATACTGCTGCTTTGAGACAGAACGAACTCCTTGTACAAACATCATCTTGAAAGATGCCAGGAAAGGCAACAAGAAGCTTTCAGCAGAAGTCAAGCCCAGGAGATCAAGCAGCAGAAACATCACACAGTTGCCATGCTGAACAGCATTCAGCAGTACAAGGAGTTGTGCAGGCATCCCTTTCCCAGCTATCACAAATCTATCAATCTATCTACAACAACACCTGCTATAGGGAAACAGAGTGCATACAAGGTTATGATACCTAAAATATCTTACCTGAGTACACTTGCATTTTCTCCCTACATATTGAGGGCATGGTCACGTGAATGGCAAAGCATTTAGTATGTTTTAATACTATGTCCCCCTTTGATTATTTAGTTTTGCCTCCACAGATGGACACAGCCACCATACTGCTATCTCACTGCAATGCAAAAGTAGACTGGGTTCACATATCCTGCAGACATTTAACAGCAATGGTGGGAGTGACTTCATGAAGCACACCAATACAACCGCAGATCAACAAAGGGTTCTGAGTGAATCATTGTGCATGAAGTAAAGAGTAATGTGAATGCACTTAATCTGTCTAAGCCCAACACACAACTAGTTCAAATATTTTTCTTGGTGAAAATGACTGTACACAAATATTCCCTTTATGCTCCTTTAATAGTGTTTTATTATTATTAAAACTGCCATCTCCTTCCCATTATTTCCCCTATCATTGTATCTCATAAAAAAAAAAAAGTTATTAATTAGCAATTATCATGGAATAAAATATGTGAACTTCCCTCCTAACACTAAGAAGCTTTTGCCCAGAAACTTCTCTCCAATTCAGACAAAGTGAATTGCAGCACATTGCCATTCAATAGACCTCATTAGCTAGAGATTGTTAAGTACTCCAAGCATCCACATTCAACGAATGCCAATAAACACATTTCTGCCTGATAAGCTGTAGCACTTTTATCCAGGCTTTATACTTTCACCCTTGTGCTGTCTCAGTTCTGGGTTCACAGTGATAACATCAGGGATGATTTAGGGTATATGCCAACAAGGGACTCGTGGCATGTTCAGCCGTGCACGACAGGGTCGTGCAACTGTCCTTCCTGCTTGGACATAGCTAAGGATTTCTAATAACAGCACAGCATTCTTTGAATGTCTTTTTAAACCTAGTGTTCAACTGTTTTATTTAAAAACACCAGGAACATGTCAGTTGAAAGGAAAACAGCAACTGTGGGATTTTAAGAATTGCTTCAGTGTATCTGCCACAACTCATTCACACAGATGGAGACTCCTTTATTGTGGATTCCTTTTAAGGTTATTTTTAAAGTATTTTGCTATGGGGAACTCTTCTGGAATAATACAAGCATTAAAAATTAATATAAAAGCACTCTAAAAAGCTATAAAAGCACTCTAAAACTCTAACTTTAAAAACTATTGAAACTCATACTCTGAAAACATTCTCAAGTGATTGCTTTAACCTGCAAAGAAGTAATCTCCACCAGAATAAAGGGAGAAAGCATTCATTAAGTTGTGTGGATATCGTTACTACTGTTCCAAAAATCTAGTGGAAACCCCCTGAGCATGGACGAGAACTGACTACAGACTTGAGAACTCAAGCCATGTGCTCCTCCTTTCTTCTAGCCACAGGAAGCTAAGCATCCAGCAAATAAGACATCTTCCAGAAAGGACAAAAGAAGAGGTTACCAGGAAGGCCAGCCCAAGAAAAAGACAAATATACGCAGACTATGGGAAGCAACAAGTGGACATTATTGCCAATTTTGTAGAGAGCACAGGAGTGTGCCTGGTGCCATGAGAGCCTTAGCACTGCTTGCTCATCCCAGAAGCAGCAAACCTGAACACCTCCAGAACAGCAAGAACCAGAAAGCTGGCTTTCCAGGCTCCCCTCCTTGCTCTTTATCCCATTTTATCCTTTCCTCCTACCCTCCCATCCTCTAGTGGGAACAGTCAAGCTGGCCTGGCCCGCACCCTCTTCCTTTATTCTCTCAAATATTCAGCAACATTTTACATCTGCTATTGAGAAATTCTGTGGCTGGTGCTGATTTTCCCCAGCACTGCAGCCCTCCTGAGTGCTGGGATCTGTGGGGATGGCTCTTCTCTAGAACTCAGCAAAGCAAACACTCAGAGCAAGTGCCTCTGGGTTCAGCGTCAGACAAAACTTCCTCCAAGAGTTAATGCCTGCCAAGCAGAAATGCTGTTTATCTTTGGCAGGCTAGCATGGCTGAGGTCATTAAAGAAAGACATGTTAAAAGCATTTTGAGCAATATCTTCTATATGTAAGTAAATTGAAACTTTGGCCAAAACAGAGCAGCTACAGTTGTCCTGAACTCTCACTACAGATGGAAACAGGAGAGTCAATTTTTGTGATATGAAATTTTCTTGGACATAGGTAATACTAGAGCAACACTTTAAAGCAAGTCTGCAGATGACTTAGAAATCAATTATACATTTGAAGCATGAGCATGAAGAACAGATAAAATCATTTCTAAAATGTCAAGAAAACTTTGCATGAAAATGTAACCCATCACATGAGCTTAAGCTAAGATGAAACTGTATACACTAATTATAGACCAAGTTATTTGTGATGATAGTCTAAAACAAAGTTTTTATAAAAGATGGATTTGATTCCACATTCAAGTATTTAGAGACCTAGAGAAAACCTTATTTCCTACTTACTGGGAGTTTTCAAGTTGTAGAATAGCATTTATTAGCAATAAAAGCATACAAAATACAAGAATATACTCCAGAGATCAAATCAGAAATGCTGGGGAAGGCATTTGCAACAAAGAATGATTCGCTCACAAAAGTGCAGTCACTCACACTGTAGAAGTATGCCACTTAGCAGTGAAGGAAAATGAAGAATTCAACAAAACCTGTCAAAACCCTGTAGCTAAAAGCTAAAGCCGCTAATGTCAAGGATGCTGGCAATGCAGCAGCAAAGTTCTCCTCAGGGTATCTTGATGAAAATCAAGGAAGCATAAATTAATCCAAGAATCACAATAGATTCAAGTTATACAAACATAAGGACACACACAAACCCACACATGTGCATGCACACACGCATATACATGCACTTCATAAGGCTTTATTAGTAGTCTCCCTGTTTAGAGAAGGGCCATCTGCTCCCTGCTGAGAGAGACAAAGTGCAGAGCCTCGGGACTCGTCTGTATGAGGAAGTCAGTGCGCAGTGAGCCTGGGTGTGAATTTACTGCATATTAGCTACTCTGCACTAACTGCCCTTTTGGGTACTCTTGGCACACCTTAAGTGAAAAACAACATACTTCACCTTCAAAAAGGAGCAAGCCTAACTCACACAAAAGCACTCTGAGAGCTAACTCGCACAAAAGCACTTTCAGTAGGTACTAGAAGCACCCACCCAGGGAATTAGTGCCAAGTAACAAGCACATTGTAAATTCACACTGGAGCTCCCTGCAAGCTAGTTCTGCCTGCAGACAGGCCCTGGTAAGCACAGAGCAGCTACCAAGCAAGCCCAGCCATGGCCCAGCACAATTAGGAACCCATGTGGTCCGGGGCTGGAAGATGATGCTGCCTCTCCTTTTAAAATAGTTATCTGTTCAAACCAGTTCCTAAAAAATCTAAGAAAGGAACAAGTTATACAGAGTGCTAGGGGGAAAGAGAAAATAAAGGTTGACAAAAACAGAGAAAGGAAAGGGGAAAGTTGGGGCAGCCACCAAACACCTACAACTCTTCAGCAATTAAATGTGATGTTTCATTTACTGACATTCATTCCGAGCCTGCATTTTAGGGGCTGCTTTTTAGGATGCAATTTACTCTCTGTGTATACTGCCAGATTTTTTTTCCCTTTTGATCTTCCGGGTGTAGTAGGCTGTGCCAAAAATTTCTTTGCCTAGGGCACCCATCTATGCAAAGCCAGCAGCACTAATAGACGCTGGAAGCAGTCGGCGCTGACACTTCATACATCAGCAGCCTAGTAAATTGCACCTATTTTTTTCAATATTCTCTCTATATGCAAAATATTGAAATATATCATTTGCACACACATGCGCACAGACCACAATTAATTTATTAGCACAGTTATTCAAAGCTCTTTAAATATCTTCTTTGTCACCGGAGGCACTTTTCAACAGCCCCCACGGTCCTGAGTTTCTCAGGCCTTCACATCATTATAATATGTTAGCCACCTTCATGTCAGCTCTGTTTTATTATATAACACATAATTATGCATTTCATTAACAGCATCACCAGGCACAGTACATCAAAGAGAGAAAGGCAGCTGCCCAGGAAATTCAAAAAGATGCAGTTTACTTAAAGCTCACTGTTAAAAACCCTCCCCCCCTTTTCAATCAAATGGTAGTTAATGTGTTTCAAACATTTTACTCCAGCTAAGAGAACAGAGGCCAAAGAACCTCATTAGAAGCAAGGCTGCTGATACAGTAAATATTCCATGAACCCTTGGTATTTCCAATAATGTAAAAGAAATATCACTAGACAGCTACACGGTGCAACCCAATTTTCTTTCTTCTACCAAAAAAACACTTAGCAAGAGAGCTGTCTTGCTATTTGCAACCTACAATGACAAAAAGAAGGAAAAAAAAAAAAAAAAAAAAAAAAAAGTAGAACTGCAAAATGAATTTAAATGTGTTCAAACAGAAAAGCTACCTGACAAACTGAATAATTGAAAGAAAAAAATCTACTTCCCATGATATAACAATCAGCAACCTGGGTAGAAGCAAAGTCTACAAAAGAAATATTTTGTCATTCTTCACAACCTTACACACACCTAGCTGAAAGCCCTGGAATCTGGAAAATATTTGGGAAAAAACAAACAGCTGCTGGAGAAGACAATGTCTGAGAGTGAGTAAAAAAAGAGGGGGCATGGGAAGGGACATGAAGCCTTGGTCCTACAAACCAAATCCAATGGTTTTGAAGTTAAGGTTGTAGCTGGCACAAAACACTATTTCTGGGCATGGTTTCCTGGTCTCCATGTGACCAGTTTTTGGGGAAGAGTAGACATTTCCCCAGGATGCAACCAGATGCAATCAGAACTACTCCCGCTTTGAATTTTTTGCTACTATTGATTCAACACACCAAGAAAAACATCATTTACAGTCAACAGAACGTTTCCAAAGAGTAGAGGGTTTGTAGCCAGCAGAAAACTTTTTATTGCTTTTTTCTTGCTCAGGAGCAAATGCCAACAAGGTTGTAAACTGATGGCTTGACACGAAGAAGGGGAGGAGTTAACAATTCCCTATTCACAGCAGTAGAAGAGTTGTTTGAGCAGCTTTCTTGAGAATAGGAGTTTATGGAAATAACGTCTCCCAGGATTAAGTTATTTGTATTATGACAGCCATTTGATAAACAATGCAGCTCTGCATTTCAATTTCTTTAGTCCCTGGATTATGATCTGCTGGCCCTTAGTAACCTGTGTGTTGAACACTTGAGTCACTTTCCTTCCCACTTAATAACGTCATAAAAACCTTATGAATTGCAATGTTGTTATCATTGTCCACTTTTTCCATCTGGGATTATGCCAAAAGAGGCACCATCCTCAGTATTGATCCAGCTGAATACTCCCGCCCTGAACTTCCATTAATCTCTCCTTTTAAAACTAAGTGTAAAATCTTTCTTTCCCGTGCACTTCACCTTTAAAGAAATCCTTTATAGTTCTAGGACTACATCCATTAACTCAATTCACTTTACTGTATCGCCTTATCACTCATCACCATCGCTGCTGGAAATTTTTGGAGAAGTGGGATGCTGCAATACAGTAAACATAAATCTCTTTAAAAGTCCTGTTAGCCTTGAGAAGTTATGCATTCAAGTTCCTCACTGCTGAAAATGATTATTTCTTGCAGCCTCAGGCACACGAAGCTGTGCATCATGCTCTACAAAGGACGACACACCCAGGGTAGGTTCACTGTAAGGACTTCCTGCCAAATCCCCAGTGCCAGGAGAATTGCACAATTAGCAGGATTCTTGCTCGTATTCGTAACTCTGTTAACTATTCCAGGCCATTACAACAAGTAGGCAGCTTCTAGCACCCTAGAGCTTAATTACTGCCAAGGCAGAGCACAAAAAATGTCTTAGCACAGGGTGCATATTTTTTTTCTCTTTAAGCAAAATAGTCCTAATTAATCACACTCATCCACTGCTTCTTAATTCAATTTAATTCATAACGTTCGGTGAGATCAAGCCTCATTTTTCTCTGATGTGTATTTTAATATTTGCATGAATTTTTCTGAAGCCAACCAGTATTTTGTTGATGACTTCCTTGTTTATGGAGAGAACAACTTTTCCTAATTCCAAGACCAAGCACAGCAGTTTACTAAGCACAAGCAGATTACTAAAGAGAACTTAGAAATACCCAGAAAATCTAAGTAATCCCTGGAAACATATCAAAATCCTTTGAGTCTCAGTCCTTGGGAATTTGGACAGAAGAGGCTATGCAAAGTGGAAATGTTTGATTTCTTGTTTCAGTCCCTCAAGGCCTATAAATACACCTGTTTTGACAGGCTGTGGCAAGGGATGCAGTGATATAGGAAATACTATAGGTGATAGCAGCAACTCTTGCCAAGATCCCCTGGAAAGATATCTACCTGTGATTTTTTTTTTTTTTTTTAATCTGTCTCTATCTTGGGTGTATAGTAGACACCAAACCCTGAAAGGAGCTTTCAAAGCTCTAAATCCGTGTCCCAGGAAAGACAGTACTCATGCATGTTGTGTCAAGTGAACTTCTCATTAATAAGTACAGCGGTGTTTTGCATGTGTCCTGCTGAATATGCCTAAGCATTCAGCAGACTCACATATTAAATCTAATCAAAACTAGCACCGTATTGTATAATAACCCATTTAAACAACCTTGTTCTTTTTTAACCCACCATATAGCAGAATTCTTTGAATTATTATTCATGAGCATTTTTGTGAAATAACAAAGAAAACTTCAATGAATCTCTGTTATGTTTAAGCAATGCTAAAACCAACAACTCCGGAGTGCCATAACTCTCATGGCCCCAGCTCACAGAGCCTAGAAAAGGCTGAAGAAACAGCCCTGTGACTACAGGCAGCTGAAGACTGGACAGTGGATTTATGTGGTCTCTGTGGATCTTCCTCACTGTTTGATAAACGCTGTATGCCACAGGCTGTGAACTTCATTTCAGCTTTAACGGCAGTAGGAGATTGGACCTTAAATAACAGCAGAAAGCTTACAAAAGCTTGCTGTTCTCAGATCTAGCATAGGTGATCCTTCACTGAGCCTCTAGTTTCTTAAAGAAGTACATTACAAAATCTGAGGTCCTGAAACGGTTCCCTACTCTGTGAGAGTAGTTTCACTTACTTCGTTTTCCAGACAGGCTACTGCTGAAAAATACACAGTGCTTTTCCTTTAGTTGGAACACATTCAACTGAAAATAATAGGACTTAATGTATACAATAGCTTGTTGATTATGCATTGTTACTCCAATATATAAATGGTTGGGTTTAACTTTTTGGGTTTTAAATGAACAGAACTAGGATCAGTACAACACTACTGTACATCTCCCCTTCTTTGTTAAAAGGTGACCGCTTACTGTCAGATCAGGAAACACTTTTACACTCACCATTCAGACTCACTGGGCTCCTCCTGACAGGTAGAATAAGCAGAGCCAATGCTTACCCTGTTATGAATGAACTGTAGCCTTAGAGATTGTGAGAAATTGTTTTGACTAGGGTTTAAACTCTTCATTAAAAAAAAAAAATCAGACAGCCTAGTAACAGAAAATTAGGCCTTGTCAAAACAGCTTCTGTGAACCATCTCAGGTGTAATCAAAAACGCTAAGTGAGCCCTAAAGTATTTAAGTGTGATGGGCTGATGCATTGAACAGTCTAGCACTGGGAAGAACCTGCCAACTGAGTTTCCAGATAATTACGCATTTCCTTTGCCTGCTTTGAAGGAAACATGATATGAACAATCTTAAAAACTACATTTGTCTCCACTTTTTCAAAAGATTTTTCTTTCCCAACAAAACGAGGTGGAAAAATCAACCATGTGGCACTCTCCGAGGGAATTAAAATGAAGAATCTAGCCTTGTGGATGGTTCTGAGCAAAACTAAATGTGAAGTTAAGTAACCTTGCTGATGTGATTGTACTGAACTGTTTTTAAGCATTTATAACGCTGTGTTGGTGTAGAGGAGAGAAGAATTTGAACCTCATTGTAGAGGGAGCACGTCCCATTTCCTGCCCTTTTCATAGGAACTCTGCAGTACACATCATATTGACCAGCAGGGAAAAAAAATGCTTCCTGGTAAGGAAAGCACCTAAGTATGTACTCATTCTAAAGTAAGCATGACAATCTTGTCTCATCTACACCAACATCACAGGACAGATGCTGACGTGACCTGTTTCCCAGACTGTCATTACTCCCACACAGAAATGGCTCTCCCCATAGGCAGCCATGTGCTCCATATCGTTTTCTCTCCAGAGCACCAGGCTGTGGTTGCCCCAGGAGTCCAATGTCCCTTTCATGCCCTTCTGTCTTGAGCAAGTCAGAGGGAGGCACAGCCAGAGGTCTCCCAGGGTCTGTGCTGCCAAAGGAGGTATTCATTTCTTACAGTCAGTTCTTTCCCTTCTCTTTGTCTGTTCCCTCTCCAGTACTGCATACACCCTGCTAGACAAAGAAGAGAAAGGGAAAAATACGACTTGAGCCTTTCAAATAAATTCTCTTTTATTTGAACAAAGGTCAGGGTAAGGAAGAACATAAGGTGGGAGTGGTATAACCAGAGTAGCCTGAGGTCAGTCTTCATGATATATGGCCTGAATCACCAGACAACTCCACTGTCTCTCTCTCTACCACCGTGCAACTTCTTCCTCTCTAAAGCCAGGTTCTGCCATTTTGGAAGTTGTGCCAGAGGCTACAGAACTCACCAGTGGACAACAACCTGAGAGTTTGGGTGATTTTCTCTTTCTTTTAGAGATGCCAGAAAGCAGCTCAGGTCTAGCTCTACAGGCTGGCCTGAGACACATCTTTAAGCAATAAGAAGTTCTTTCTTTATCACTTTCATATTTCTAAATGAGAGAATAGCTACCTTTAGGACATGTCCCAGAGGCTACCATTTGTGCTTCTGTTTTGTGCTGTGCTTCTCCTTTTCCACATGCTTTCACAGCTTTTCCCCTCTGTGCCTGCCTCCGCTCAGTCTTGCTTACAACAACCACACACCTTTTACCACTACTCACTGCCACCATCATTTGTGTCCCACACCCAGTCTTATTCCTGTCGAAAAATGAACAAGAAAACAGGCAAAATGTTGAAACTGCAAGAACAAAACACATCCTGCCCATCTGGGCAGAGGGGAGGAGGACACGATCCTCCTTGGGGATCTGCCTCTCTCAAGACCAACAGTAGGCGTCTCCTTCCCACCAACAGACCTTGCTCAGCAGAGCAGCTGCCGGGCTGTATAATCACTTGCTCCTGTTTCAACTGGGTCCAAGAATCAAACAGGGGTTTCTGGCCCCAAGCCCCCATTCATTAGAGCAGCCGGTTACATGGGGTTTTTAATTTAAGATGATAATAAACCCCTCAGGCTAGAGAAAAGAAAAAAGAAAAAAAAAAAAAAAAATGAGGTAGGCTTATTGTGGTAGCTTTTGTCCCCGAGATAAATCATTTTCACAAAGTTTGGAAAAAATACTATTGGCAATATTCTGAAGGTTTTTAAGTTAAAAATATAACAGAACTTAATGGTTTCAGATGCTTTTCTTGACAGTGTAACAGAAAAATGCCTTTAATTTGGAAATTTGGAAACAAATTAAATTTGGCAAAGAAATAACACAAGACAGCCCAATTGCATTCTGTAATTTGAAAAAAAATTGAAAACAGATAAGATACTATGAATTAAAAATAACTTCTGCACATTAAATTCTCATGAACTTTCATTAAGGTTTGTATTACATGTCCCATATGTACAATTCTATGTTGTAATACACTAGATAGCTTTATTTATAAAATACCTTTAAAGCTACTGTAAGTTAGAGCCAGAAAAATGACTATATAAAAATGTTATCTTCTCACATTACAGCCTCATTTCCAATGTGTGTATTTGAAACAGAAATGCAGTCTCCATTTCAATATTTGAGATACACAATTGAACTTTCTAAAAGTTCAATGCCAATTGAATCCATGTTTAATTCAGGCATATCTATTTATTTTACTGATAAAAGCCTGGTGCCAAAGCTGAAGCAGCTATATGAAAGATGAAGCTGGATTCTTCTCTAATTTGTGAATTACCTACAGACTAACCACTGTCCTATGGTTGAAGTTCTTCTTTACGGCTGATGAATGAATGAATCAGAGGGGACTTGTTCTGACTTTCTTGGGCTGAGTTCACAAGGCTACCATCCAGAAAAAAAAATGGGGTTGTTCTGTTTTTCCCTACAAGCACATATTTTTTTACAGAATGTTCCCGTGACTTGACAAATTGTTTATCATCCCTCTAGAGCAGTATTTCTTAGGTTAAAATCCAAAAAGCTTTGATTTGGAATGCTATTGTGGTATCTCGTGAGAATTTTAAAATTGGATATAGGCTGGCCTCTCAGATTCAACTACATCTTTCACAATGCACAGTGCATTGCCCCCTCCTTCCTAGAACATGCTAAGGAAGTCTCTTTGGTGTTTCATGGGAAATATTTCATCTATTACAGGGAAATGATAACATGAAACAATAAAGCTCATGGCAAGATAATTCAAATAGTTTTTGCTTTATTTTTGTTTCTCAAGTGTTTAGTTTTTGATGAAAAATCCAAGCTTTTCATGAAACAAATCTGAAATCCTAATTTTCAGTCAAAAATAGAGTAGAAGGGATTTTTTTTGTAATCATTCTAAACAGGGTGATGCTGAAAAAGCAACCTACTGCAGACTTCAGTGTTTATAGTCACTCCCACCACAAAACTAGGTATTGAAGAAACTTTTGCTGTATTTGACCATAAGATTTTTCACTTGAACAAGAAATCCATGTATTTCAAATCAGCCTGTTCTCCTGCTTGTTGGTACACCAAAAGCACACTCAGCATTCAGAAAACTTTTCTCCTTGCACCTTAGTAAATGACAATCCTTATCAATGAAGAGATGGCAGTTTGGATGGCACTATGAGTTTGGAAGGGAAGCCCCTTTTTCTCCAAATTTCTATACCACGTTCTACGTGCTGAAATCAAGACTGGTTTGTTTTAAGACCAGAAGGTTTATTAAGTCCTTTAATCTGTCATCTTGCAAAATATCATGCATTTCCTGTAGTTATTTGGGTTCTATTTGTCCTGCTGTTCAGGACCTGCCCAGAAGAGCTGTCACGGACTGAAATCTAAAACACTCCATTTCCTGAAGTCCACTCCACAGCATGACAGTGCCACAGCTCCTGAGCCCCTTGCCTGGGGGTTAGCTGCTCCTCCACTCAGGAAGAACACAGGGCTCCTGTAAGCAAGCCCAGCTTTGAAACAGCACTCCTTTTGTGCATTTAATAATTTACCAAAAAAAAAAAAAAAACTGATATGAAGTAGGGGAAACACATTACTTGACAGTAATGACAAGTACATTACAGAAAAGCACACGCTCTGTAGTTGGGACTTAAGGGTGACTTGAAGTCAGCTTGTTCAAAGGGTATTCCAACTGTAGCCTTTTCTTACTAAAGCAAGAAGCTAAGAAGCCTACAAGCAAGTGCATGGGTCTCACATATGGCACAGTTTGCACTGAAGACACTTTGCAATTCTGCAGGAGCACCTCCTTGAGTAACATCCAACTCCCTTTGCAGGCTCTCCTTGTTGCCAGCACAACAGTCCTGGGGCACTCGCAAAAGAGAGGGTGAAAAAGAGCACCCAAATGAGAGCACTGTTTTGCTGCTGCACATCCTGTGAGCCCACTCTGATCTCTGCTCCCAGCTCAAGGAGCAGAAGGGAAGAGGGGAGTGCAGGAGGCCCAGGTGCTGGGAATGGGCCCCATCCAAACAGAAGCGGAGGCTGCAGAAGGCAAAGAGGCACTAGCGTTTTGCAAGAGGAGGAGCATGGGGCAGTGCCAGTGGAGCAGCCAGAGCTGTAGGATCACAGAATGGTTTGGTTTGGAAGGGACTTAAAGATCCCCTAGTTCCAACCCCCCTGCCATGGGAGCAACTAAGCCCCAGACACAGCCACTAGCAATCCAATCCATGGCTCTCCTGCACGATAGAGGAGGAAGCTTGGGTGGAAAATAGCACAGTTCAGCTGCTCACAGCATGACAAAAGGTACAGCTGTACTGACTTTTTCTTTCATCCCATTAAATAAGAAATCCTAGAATATACAGATATTAACATTTACATTTAATCCGAGTGTAATGCATACCACAATTTTCTTGCCCAGCACCTTCACTTGTAAAATAGAGCTCTCACACATTTAGCTCAGGCCTCACCTAGGAGAAAATTTAAACTGATGACAATTTCTGGCCCCTGATGGTCTCTCTTTAGCAACAACATACAAAAGCCAAGCTTGTATCCTTTAACCACTGGGCAACAGAGCTGTCTTGTGAAAAACTGGACACCAGGCAAATTTTACATGTGTTTTCAATGTCTTATGCGTACTTTTCTAACATCTTATATCACCATTCTGCTCATCTTATAATTTTCCTCTGATTAGTTGTATCACATAGTTGTCTGTACTACAGGTTACATCAAAACAAGGTGTGCCTCTCATATCTACAGTAAGTGCCCATTGCTGACGCTCTACTTAAATTTCTCATGAAAGGCCTTAAGCTTCTTGAGAGTCGCTCTCTCAGAGGAAGTGAGAAGCCTAGCCACAGAATTTGCAGCAATACATCCTGCCTATAATTTGAGGTTAGCACATTTTGTCTGAATTAGAAGTACTGAAGAAATTCAGAGAGAGCCAAGAGGTTAGGGTTTAATTGCTGATACCTGCTGATACAGCTATTGCATTGCACTTATCCAAGATGACCTGTATCCCTGCTGTGAAGCACGTCAGAAGTATATGTTACAACTGAGGCATTCAAATTATGGAAAAAAAAAAAAAAAAAAAAAAAAAGATTATTTAAACTTCTTGATGAAAAACGTATAAAAAATACGAAATTTCCAAACTATAGGACATGCAGTAATGTAGTTTAATATGTACCATGCTCTGCCACTGTGCCTGTCCTGATGTAGGCATCAGAGAGCAGAAAGCACAAACAGCCCTCACCCCTGATCCTTCCATACTGCCTTATGAATGAGCTGGCTTTGCATACAGCTTGTTATTTCTGCCATTAACCTTTCATAATTCTCAGACCCACCATCAGACAGTCATTTTATTTCAGTAGCAAGATACTGCTCGTTAGCACCAGCCCCTCGTTCACAGCAGCCACACCTGCCATTAGCTAGAGAAGGAAGGACCTTAGGCAATTTAATCCCTATGTAGATTTTCCTCTGGCTTATACAATGACATGGCATTTCCCCGTCCAAATTCTAAGGAACATGCTGTTTTCTCCTTTATTCTACATCTGTTGAAAGACTGATATTGCAGTGTTTCACACTCAGAGGAGGTTTTTGAGTCTTAACCTTTTCACAATTTATCACATTCCCCATATCCATCAGTAAAGATCTTGAGAAATAAATCAGGCCAATAAACTGATATATTGCTTTAATTCTGTTTGAACAGAGCTGGCAGGAAAATTGAGAGAATCAAGGCTACTTTTCTTCACGTGTGAACAAAAAGGAAGACAACTCATAGGTCAAAGGATCCAAATCGGTATAAATCAAGCCTCTTTCTGAGGCTGGCTGCTGAACAGCTTGTCCACAGGAGCATCACCAGTACTGGATAAGAGCTGGATAAGTTCTAGGCTAGCCCAGTACCATCCTTTCTCTTCAAGCCAGTGTGATGTCTTTTCAAGGCAGCATGATTGAGAGGTAAAAATACAAAAGGGATGATAGAAATACAGAATGTCCTGACACAAAGCACACTTTGTAGGAAGATGCTATTCCTCTTCCTACACCTAGAGCCACCAAGCTCAGGACACACAACACAAAGACACGAGAGACAGAAGGCTGTGGGAAGGCACATCATAAGGCTGGTCCGCATGTTTGCCAAGGAAAATGTCACCACATCTACTGTTTGCCACAAAGAGCTGAGGAGGATGAGGGTCGAGTGTCAGCATGGGGGGTAGAAAAAGGCAGCCAAGAAAGAAGAGGTGGGCAGATGCCTGTGGGGTCTGCCATGAGAGAAAAAAAAAAAAAAAAAAAAAAAAGCATTTTACAAACCTGTTCACTGCAAGTCCCACACTCATAACTGTTTCCAAATGGAAGGCCGCGTGAAAAGCCAAAGCAAACATTCTCAATTCTTTTTGAACCCATCAGACGATATAGGAAAAATATGTGCATTTTATGGTTTGAGGGCACAACCTTTTAATTATGTTTTTGCATTGTCATGTCCAAGACTTTTTTTCTCCTCAAAAATTAATATTTCCTCAAGCAATGCAGCTATTTATCTTGGACGAACATGAATTGAAACACAATCTCCCTGTGCAGAGAGAGGCACAAAAGAGTTATAACATGACACCTAGGGGAATTCAGAACACATTGCAATGCAATCCTAATCATTTTTCTAGTGCCTTTTCAACTGATTTTTGTACAGCTCTCTTAACAGTTACCAGCTATTGTTTTGCATGTGCTGTACATGCATGCTCAGGGAACTTGGACAAAAAAAAAAAAAAAAAAAAAAAAAAAAAAAAAAATTACAGGTAATTGGGAAGGCAGGGAGAAATTGAAGCAAATAAAATGTAGTTTTTTTCCTCTCTACTAGAGCTGAATTAAATGTGGTTCTGTCATCCAAGACCAGCAAGTGTTCTGGCACACATTCACCTCTCAGTTCCCTGCGATGAAGTACAGCCTCATGGGCACAAAGCTAAGGAAGATGTCAATCAGCTGCTCTTGCCCCTAAGGACCTATATCTGCAGCAAGACCCTAACTTAATGTTTTATAAACAATACTTCAATTAAGATTGATTGAGTCATTGTAAGAAAATTCAGGCTAAAAATTCTTCTACTTTGGAAGAGACATTACAGTTAGTGGCAATTGGAGCTCTCAGAAACTTACACCTATTGTTCAGGCATCAGCTTTCCCTTTGAGTCTTACAGACGTCATAGCTGGCCAACAAATCATACAGATCTTCCAAAAGATGCCTAATAGCAATAGCATACGCAAAAATAACAGAGTACATTTGTTCTTAAAGGCTAAGCAAGTGCTAAAATATCACGAGGACACTGAAGAAGGAGTGTTTCCATAATCATTCTAATTATTCTTTCACAATAGACAAGTTTTTATGCACTTACACCACCTTTCAAGTTAGAATATCACAAAAATGCTTCCTACACAATTTACACAGCCTATCACTCAAATGAACCCAGCTCTGAGTGAGTGCCGATAAGCAGCTGCTTTATCAAATGCTGCGCAACAGTGTACTAGGAGAGAAAATCCCCGCTTGGTCACTCTGGGTGAATTCCGACATCTGCAAAGATTTTAATGAGATCTTTTTGGTCAGAGGCAGCCAGGACTTGGTTTAGTCATAGGTGAAATTTCCACGTTGTGAAAGCTTGCCCTTGTGACCTCAAAATCACTTCTGTGTTGATTGAGCTGAATTTCAGCTGCACCTTACAACTCACCATCCCCAGGTGTTGCAATCAGGGAGGCGCAAAGAACCTCCTCTCTTATTATAAGGCCATTCTTTGCACCTCCTTTAGCTTTCAGAGGTTTGCTTTGAAAGTACTGCAGTGTAGACTCAGAGCGGTCTGCTATAAAAGGAAGAGGGAAGGAAATGTGAATGTGGAGCATGTTGCAAGGAAACCTAAAAAATTTGAAATCTGTAAGGCATAAATTTACCAGAGAGACCTGGGAAGCCTCCCATTGTATCGCTTGGCTATACTGATGCAAATCCTTCTCTCACTCTGTCCAAAAGGCTATATTCGGTCCCAAAATAAAAAGGCACACTGCACAAGACCCTCAGCCCCTCACAGAAGTCAATTCACAAGCCAGGCAGTGTGGTCTACTATTTTTTGTAATCTGGAAGAAACAGAGATGGTTCCTTGTTTGTAAACTGCTGAAGCCATTATCATTTCTGTAACCAAAAGATGTTTGAAAAATGGGAAGGGAAGGGAAGGGAAGGGAAGGGAAGGGAAGGGAAGGGAAGG
>NC_048894.1:115336309-115346028 GCF_011077185.1 Oxyura jamaicensis | reverse complement strand
GGGAAGGGAAGGGAAGGGAAGGGAAGGGAAGGGAAGGGAAGGGAAGGGAAGGCTCTCCAGGTGAGCTAGAAATAACTAGGCCAAGAATGTATTTCTCTGTGGTCCAATGTGTGTGAGACACCATCTGTGGTTCATTTAGCTGCAGCAGCAAAAGCTCAGCACTACACAAACACCTGAAAACTTAACGTACTTACCATTATAACAGTGAGGGAGATGGTTAGTCTTGACACTCCGCTGAAAAAGGAGGCAGCTCCAATGGCAGCAAACAGACCTGGATCAATCCATGCTCTGTATTCATTAGTTTGAACACCAAAAATGGAAACAAGAATCAAACCAATTATTCTGCCATACAAAGCTCCTGTGTACCTGTATGTAAGAAGAAAAAAAGAGCACTCCTTTTGCCAGTGATCCTGTTTTCTAGAAGTGCTTCTAGTAACTTACTAGTCCCAGATCTAATCACAAATTTCTGTAACAACTCCTTTCCCCAAAAAAACTCTAGCTTTTTTCCTTATTATGAGTGATCACTTAGTTCCAATCACTAGCACAAAACTGCCAAGTTTGCTATAATTTGAAGAAAAAAAAAAAAAAAAAAGAAAAAAAACCTATCAGCATGTGTTGCTTAATGTTGTTCAAAGCCAAATGAGAATAAACCTTACAGGAATACAGTCAAAAATACGGATTACAGATGTACGCACAAAACAAACAAACAAACAGAAGAAACATTTTTAAAGCTCCAGCTTTATATAATTTCTTAAAACTAAGTCTACCTGTGCCCCATAATCCTGGCAAGTAAAATATTACAACCACATAACAAATGGGAGAATGGAGTAATAGGTATTAATGACCTGCCCAAAGCTAAGCAGCAATGAAGCTGTGAAGAGAACCCAGGAGTCCTCAAACTAGCCATGTGCTACATCGAAGAACAAAACCAAAATTTAGCACAGCTGAACATGTAATTGCTGGGGTGAGACACAGCATTTAATTCCATATGCAATTAAATATACATTTCCAAGTGTCAGCCCATGATGGATTTGTACATGCATTCACCTTCCAGGAATGGTGAATTATTATTATATATTATATAGGCACATATGTGATATATATCATCTGGCTTGGGGAGCATTATCTTGCACTATTACTCTCTTTTTTTTTTCTCTCTCTCCTATTTATTCATACAGTTGATTCATTCTATTGATAGGTGCAGTTCTAAAATGGTTACAAAAATTAGCTTATCAGCAGCTGGCTGGAAGACTTGACTGTCAGTATCTACACAGACAACTATGCCATCCTTCAACAATCCTTACATATAAAAAAGTGGTTTAGACCTCAGCTTGGAGAGGATAGGAGGTGAAAAAGAGGGGCTACTCAGGGGTATGGCAAAGAAAGGAGGTTGTACACAAATTTCTTTTCAGAGTTTTTTCGATATTTGAATTGCATCATGCTGGATACCCACCCTCCTTGATATCCAACCTGCAGCCATGGCTTCTTGCTCACTGAACACTTTGGTATGTACATCAAACCTCTCAACATTACAGATTAGAGCAGAGTTCTTACAACCACAGCTTTCTAAAAACTACAACAAAAGACTTAACAGCAGTTTTCTCCAAAGTCTAGGGTGCTGAAGTCCAAGATTAAGATTCAGCCTATTACGTGCATAAGAAACAGATGAAAAGTCTGGATCTGAACCGGTATTTCTACAGTTACAGAAATGGAGCCAGCAGTCAAGGCTCCCTCTGGGTCCCCAAAGGATTCAACTGATCTATACTGGAAAGTACACAGTTTTGGCTATCATCCTTCTGCTGCTATTCTCAGATGATTTTTCTTCATTCTTTTCCACAATTTTAGCCTCTCTTTCCAAGCAAACCATCCTGTTCCACCTATACAACCTCCTCCAAGCAATTATAGCTTTGCTATTGCCAACCTTTCAGCTTACAACTCAGGTTGCTGCTACTCAACACAGGCTTTTTGTATAGACAGCTCAAACCAAAATGGGCAAAGCTTACAGCATAGGAATAACCAGGCCACTGGCAACAGCAGAACCTGCAGTCCAGCAACTGAGGATGAAATAAAATGCCAAAGCAGTGCAGAGGGATGTGTATCCAAATTCCTCATGAGTCCCACGTTTAAAAAGATATGTGATCCCTTGCTTCCCATTTTCAACTAGAAGCGCAGCAGCTGCAACACAGAGGAAGAGATTTGGAGAGATACAAAACAATAAAAGGATCCTTTACAAAAATCCATGCTTAATTAGTCCTCATTTGGCTACACATGACAAAAGTCAGTAAAGTATATAAATCAGTTAGAGTTGACATGACAAGTTATCTGAGGTGTTTTCAGGAAAACAAGGAACATTATTTGTTCTTTCCAGTCTGCTGTGTGATATTAATATTGAACTAAACAAGGAGAAACAGCAACCAGTTAATCCAGGGAATGGCAACGGTATTTCTTTAGCAGAGCTCTTTCCCCATCCTTTTCAGAGGTAATAATTCAGAAACTTCCCAGTGTATTGGGCTCAGATATGGGATTTAGTTCTGATACATCCCTCCAAAGAGAGCACTACATTATTTTGAAGAAAGCCTACATTATGAGTAAATATACCTGGATATCACATCCAGTTACATACACTGTTTGTTCTCTGGTATCAATCACTTAGCTCTCCTTACCTTGATTGAAGGTTCGATTAGAGTATCTGAATCCATCTGGACCAATCCATGATGTGCTTGGTGAACAACCATATTCTGAAATTTCCCTCTTGAACATATTTCTGCTTAAACATTAAAAAAAAAAAAAAAAACAACAAACAAAAAAATCTATTAAATGGGTGAATATAACTAACCTTAATGATTGCACAGAATGTGTCTGTTAGGTATAAATTTTATACAAAAAGCCTACTTTCCCTTTCATCTCCCAATTAAGTAATTCACTAATAAATCTAGTTTACTAGATCAATTTATTAATTATTTCATGAAATTAATAAACCTGGTTTATTAATGTTCATGTTCCTCTGCATAAAGCTTCTGCTGCTGAAAACCAAAATTTCCAAAATCAGGAATCACATTGCACTACCTAAAACTGGGAAAACAGGCGGAAAAGAGCGGTTTAAAATGCACAGCCTGGCCTTGATCTTGTACCACTGTAACTGTAAAACAGGATCAGCAGACCAGAATTCTGTCACTCCTGATGAACATTTCTGTGGGTAAGCACAGCATCCCAAGCTCTTAAATGCATCTGCAGATGGACAGTTTAGTAAAGGAGAGCACCACATGAGATCAGGAAGGACTCAGAGGTTCCCATCTTCCACAGAACTGCAGGATGTACCCAAACCACACCTAAAAGATGTTTGTCCAGTACATTCTCAAAACTCTCCCTTGCTAAATACTGGCACCAGTTATTTCAGCATTGGAAAACTTGCAACTCAGACTGCCAGTTATCATGCTGACTATAACCAGACTTTTGGTACAGCACTTCCATTCCTGGACACTTTCTCAGTCTTGGTCATCTTGAGTAATTTAGTCCTTCAAGCAGGTATGACTTCCTTCTCTGAGTCTGGGAGGTATCCAGCATGTTTTGGACATCACCACAACCCAAACAGTAACAATACGAACTCTGTTCCTGGAACAATGAGCCGGAGATCTGTGGTATTTGACCCACCTGATCCCTGCTCAGAACTACAAGGAAAACTTAAAATGCAGCCAACATCTAGCACAAGAAAATTTCTTCCAGACTCCAGATTGGCAACCAGAGGAACACAAGATACTTTCCCAATCTTGTATTTGCCTTTTACATTAATCCAGCCACTCAGAGAATATATTCCAAATTCATAATGGTCAATAAAAAATAAAGAAACTTATTTACTCCATCCTGCTTGAGAAATCAAGTGATTGTGTAACCCACTTCTAGCAAAACCTCAAGTCCCATACAAACAATGTCTTTACTACCAGTAAAGGAGTACACACAAAAACCAGCACATCTCAGAGGTAATTTGAAACTTGCAGTGATGTCAAAATAGCAGAGAGAAACAACAGAAGAAAGTTTTTACAATTAAAACACATGGTTGAGCAGGAAGAACAAAGCACAGAGATGCAGGATTTGTTTACACTCAGGCTTTTGTACCACTAACTCTTTCAGTTTGAAATCAATATATTTAGTAAATCATAGAATCATAGAATGGCCTGGATTGGAAAGGACGTCAAAGATCATCTAGTTCCAATCCCCTGTCCATAGGCAGGGATGCCACCCACTAGATCAGGTTGCAAAGCCCCATCCAAGCTGGCCCTGAACACCTCCAGGGATGGGGCATCCACAGCTTCTCTGGGCAACCTGGGCCAGTGCCTCACCACCCTCAGAGTGAAAAATTTCCTTCTAATCTATAATGTAAATCTCCCTTTTTTAGCTTAAAACCATTTCCCCTCATCTTGTCATTATCTGATTGAGAAAATAGTTGCTTTCTGTTGTTTTTATAAGCCCCCTTCAAGTTCTGAAAGGTTGCAACAAGGTCACCCCGGAGTCTTCTCCAGGCTGAACATCCCCAGTTGTCTCAGCCTTTCTTCATAGGAGAGGTGCTCCAGCTCCTTGATCATCTTTGTGGCCCTCCTCTGGACCCACTCTAACAGCCCCACATCCTTCTTGTGCTGGGGGCCCCAGACCTGGACACAGCACACCAAGAGGGGCCTCACAAGGACAGAGCGGAGGGGCACAATCCCCCCCCTCACCCTGCTGGCCGCTCCTCTGGTGATGCAGCCCAGGACGCAGTTGGCCTTCTGGGCTGCAAGCACACACTGCTGGCTCATGTTAAGCTTTTCATCCACCAGAACCCCCAAGTCCTTCTCTGCAGGGGTGCTCTCAATGAGTTCTTCTCCCAATCTGTGCTCATGTCTGGAATTGCCACAGCCCAGGTACAAGCACCTTGCACTTGGACTTGTTGAACCTTATTAGGATCAAATGGGCCCACTTCTCAAGCTTGTCCAGGTCCCTTTGGATGGCATCCCTTCCTTCTGTTGTACTGACTGCACTACTCAGCTTGGTGTCATCTGCAAACTTACTGAGGATGCACTCGATCCCATTGTCTATGTCGTTGATAAAGATATTAAACAGCACCAGTCCCAGGACAGACCCCTGAGGTACACCACTCGTCACCAGCCTCCACTTGGACATAGAGCCATTGACCACCACTCTCTGGGTGTTACCTTCAAGCTAACACCTTATCCACTGAATGGTCCACCCACCATATCCATATCTCTCCAATTTGGAGACAAGGATGTCATGTGGGACCCTGTCTTTCAGAAGTCTCGGTAGATGACATCGGTTTGTCTTCCCTTGTCAACCAATGAAGTAACTCCATCATAGAAAGCCATCAGATTGGTCAGGCATGATTTACCCTTGGTGAAGCCATGCTGGCTGTGTCAGATCACATCTTTGCCTTGAATGTGCCTTAACATTGTTTCCAGGAGGATCCTTTCCATTATCTTCTCAGGAACAGAGGTGAGGCTCACTGGTCTGTAGTTCCCCAGGTCCTCCTTTCTAACATTTTTGAAAATGGGAGTGATGTTTCACTTTTTCTAGTCACCAGGGACCCCGCCTGACTGCTAGGACTTTTCAAATAAGATGGAGAGAAGCTTGGCAACTACATCAGCCAACTTCTTCAGGACCCTTGGATGCATGTCATCAGGCCCCATAGACCTTTACCTGTTCAGTTTCATCAGGTGGTCTCAAACCTGCTCTTCACTTACAGTGGGTGGGACTTTGCTCCCCCAGCATCCATCTATGGATTCAGGCAAACAAAAGACTTGGGAAGCCTGACTGCCAGTGAAGATGGAAGCAAAGAAGTTGTTGAGTACCTCACCCTTCTCCATATCTGTGGTTACAAGTTCATCCTTCTCATCCATCAGAGGGGGTATGCTCTCCTTGGCCTTTCTTTTCTGAGCAATGTACCTATAGCATCCCTTCCTGTTATTGGCATCCCTTGCCAAGCTCATTTCCAACCATGCTTTGGCTTTCCTGATCCCATCCCTGCACAACCAGACTGCACCTCTGTACTCTTCCCAGGCCACGCGTCCCTGCTTCCACTTCCTGTATGTTTAATTTTTGCTCCTAAAGACAGATTTGTCTCTGGTGTGGAAAGGAGGACTGCACTGCTACACTGCATGTGCTTCACCAGGACCTGCTAAGAAGAATGGGAAGGTGCCCTTGCATCTTTACCACCTCTTGCCTCCCCATGACCTCCTATTCCACCTTCTCCTAGGAATATCAGGGGCTGCTGGAAGTGTTACAAAACCTTATTGCAAGCACGGGTCCAGCATAAATTCATGAAGATAAGCTATGCTAGAAGGAAATACTGTCATACTGGCACAGCCACATTCAGTTCCATCTGGAGCTGCAGCTGTTGTAATGTTATGGTTTAAAAGAAGAAAATACATATATATATATACTTCACTGAAAGAGTTGGATCTGTACAAAAGACAAAAACAAGCATCTCACAATTGTTTTTGTTTGTTTGTTTGTTTTTGTGTGTGTGTGTTTTTTTACATGGTTCTTATTGGATATTTTAAAGCAGCAAGGGTGCCTGTTACCTACCTGTTGGATACTCAAAGGTTAATGATATTTACTTGTCCCTGGATCACTGATTAAAAATCTCACATTAAGCTGAGATGAGCCAAATTTAAATGATCCCAACTATAATCTCATGATCACAATCATAACTCTCTGTCTAAATTTCTAAGAACAGGAGAAAAATGAACAAGCTCCTTATCCATGTTCACTCTTGTACCTTATTACAGGTTCACATTATCACTACCTTCAGCAGATGCATGACCTTGCAAAGTCCATGACAATTTGGTGTTTAATTCCCTTCAAATCTATCAGTCTTCAACAGGATGTACTCTTTAGAACTTGTAACCACACCAAATGAAAAACTGGCATTAAGACAGTTTAGCCTCTAGGTTGGATCAGCCTGACTATTTTTAATTCAGAGACTACCAAAAAATAAAAAAAATAAATATCATGGTTTCAGATGTTTTTCTTTAGAGCAAAAATAGTTTTGTTTTGAAAAATAACATTTTGGAAGCATTTAGTTCTTGAAATAGAAAGTATGCTGTGGTGAGGAAAAGAGCTTTTCCTGTATCAATCCAAAAAGCCATAGTCACTAAGTCCAGGTACTAAGTAGATGACAAAGTTTGTTTTTATAAAAAATATGTAAATATGTAGTATAGCAGACAATACTGAACAAAGTATTGCAAGTCTGATGATAGTCTAGAATTGGTGGCAAGAGTGGGGAAGTATGTCTGCTTTCCATGTGTTTAAATAAGCTGTTTGGAGTCCAGTCACGAATGGCAAGTTATTCAGCACTTACCATTCATATCATGCAATGTAGGATGCTGCCCATTTGGAAGGAGGAGATGTAAAACAACAAGTTGATAGTAACCATTTGCAACGACTGTGAAATCAAACTATTGTTTCACCTAAAATCCAAGCTATTCTTTTTCTGCTTCCTCTAGATTCCTCATAGGTATTTCTCAAGACAGATACCTGGACTGCAAAACTTGTATCAAATTCAAGGATCTCTTCAGCTGTGTCACCAATAATATCTCTAACAATTCATCTTCATATTCTCTGTCTGTTTATTAAGACAGTATTTGTAATTTTAAGGTCCCTTGTTACAGTTTGTGCTGTACTGGCACGCACCTCTGAAGTGTTCATTACCTCTTGGTGTTTTTATATAGATGACTGATCATGTCCCTCAGCCAGCAGTAGCTGACTGAAGCGGAGAATAAACAATGTTTTTCCTCATTCCAGCTTTCCAGTCAAAGCACAGCCTGATACTTACAGGCTTATATACCTATATATATGGACTATATACCTTTTAAATCAGTATTCTAAAATGAAAATGTGCTTGGATGATGCATACAGTCACACTTCAGGCTCTTTCCATTTTTGAACTCTCTTTTGTTTTTTCATTTCTCCTTTTTCTAATTTGGCATGATGGCAAATGTTTCTTAGTAGAAAAGTTTGTGTGATTAAATGTCAGTGATTAATAGATTGTGTGATTCTTGTCTCTAGATTATTTCATTTTAAATATTCAGTTCTGATAGGCCTTTGAATTTTTTTTATCCCAAAACTGTAACATTTAATGTATAAATTGTAACAGCTGAGAGAAATTGTGACTAATTGTATTTACAAATTAATTGTAATTTTAATTGCATGTTAATTTACATATTAATTGTAATTAATTGTAAGAGCTCACGGTGACTCCCGCCCACTTACATTTCTGAGTTGTTTCTCAGCTGGTTGTCTCTCACACTCATGACTGGAGTACAGGGAAAGAAATACGGTAAATATACAGTAACAGTCGTCGTACATATCTGCAGGCATTCAAATAAGAAAATAAACTATCATGAGACATAGAAACCAAGAAAAACAGAAAGAAAAGTGTCCTTGGGGTCTTTCCCACATATCCCAACTCAGCATTTGTCCATTAAACAAACAAACAAACAAACAAAATCAGTAGGGCCCGGATTCATCTAACTTAATGCGCTGACCCATTGCAACTTGAGTTTCCAGTTGCAGTCGCTCTCTGTAGCCATCAAAAGGCCACAGACACCTCCCTGGAAGGCCTGGAACACGCTGGATGCTCACCACATGCCCAGCCTCCTCACCACCCTCTCCATCTCCCCACCCCCCCCCCCTCCAAAAAAAAAAAAAAAAAAGAGATTTGGAAAAAAAAATCAATAGTCATCTAGAGAGAAGCTACTGGAACAGACAATCATATTAATAATAATTTTTCCAATAATTTTTCATACACTCTGTGATTGTTATAAAACAGCTCAGGTAGCACATTTACAGAAGCCCTCAAGCTGAGATTCAACTGCTTGCAATTGTGACTAATTTGTCTGACAATTGTATCTCAAGCATTTCTTTCCATGTATCTCCAAGATTATAAACTCATGGGCAGAGGACTTCTAAAAGAGGTAAAAATGGGAGAGGTTCAGTCTTCACAAAGCTTAGGTCGTTTTTTTTCTGAAAACTTAACTCTGGGACAGTTCAAACCCAGGTCAAGTTTTTGCCAAAGCCACAAAGTCCAACAGCAGCTATGACAGCTAGAACAGAGCCAGTGGCTAGAGATTTAAAGCAGTAGCCTATCTTCACAGTTAAACAGAAAAAAAAATATACCCTTTCACTTAACCTTCTAAAGTTTTGACAGCTTAATATATGTGTATATATGCATATATCCTTAAATTGTTCACCCTGCCCATGGAAACAGTAAGCTTTTGGAACAGAAGCATTAGTCAACAAGATAAAAAAAAAAAAAAAAAAAAAAAAAAAAAAAAAAGTAAAGAAAGAAAAAGGAAGATAGCTCTGCCAGATTCTTGGCAAAACATTATCTACAGTGTGATTTCCTCACAGAGAGCAAGGTGATGAATTGAAGAGAAGCAAATGCAGGCCAAGGGGCAGAAGGGCACTTAGGAAGGACGGCTTTGCTTAATCTATGGGCTGAAGATTAGATACTCAATTCCAGTCAAAGGAATGGTACTCTGGGTTATGTTGTGGGTGTGGAAGATACCATGATGGGTTCTTTCCAAGCTTAAATGCAGACTGGTTTACACAAGATTATTTTGGGTTAAAGTCGCTGTGACATAGTTTCTTTCAGTTGTCTGATTATGTGAGTTTATGAGAAAGAAAAAAAAAATGTACGGTTCTTTCTCAGATCAGTTTCTTTTCCAAGT
>NC_048894.1:115307264-115336209 GCF_011077185.1 Oxyura jamaicensis | reverse complement strand
AAAAAAAAAATGTTTCTATTTTGTTTATTTATTTAAAATGATGAAGGCAAAATATGTAAGTTGCAAAGCTTTTGTAATAATTATAGCCCACAAAACACGTGCTATTCTTGCAGTTTCAGGTGTGATCTGGCAAGGTGCTCACCATTCCATGAACTTTTGCAGTCAGTAAGGTGACACTCCTAAGCAGTATAAAATAGCTTCTATGAGGCATTTTCTCTGTGTCTGACACTGAATCTTCGACTCATTGCTAACTAATCTCAAATTTAACCCTACATTATCTTTGAACAAGCTGGGTCATGCTGGCTTCTGTTATGGCATGTTTTTTCTTGTTTGGCTGTTTTTTTGCTGTTTTTTGTTGTTGTTCCAAAAAGTAATAAGGAACTGTGTGTGTTTTTCTAAGTAGCTTATGTAAAGCTTTTGTAATGTATTATGAGAAAGCCAAACCTTTCCCAATGGTAGGGGAAGTGGCTGTCAAAAGCAGAGCTCTGGCTCCAAATCATTAAAGCAATAATTGTTACAAACCTGACCTTTCAAAAACTGAGGTCCTTTGGAAACAGTTTAGTTTACCCAGGACTAATGGGAGTCACACAAGGAACTTTACTCCTCGTTCTGATGGACTGAAAACTTGCCACTCAGGGATTTTTCTCAGGGTGTATCACTGCAGCACTCAACAGCACAAAGTCCCAACTCCTCTTCAAGACCTGGGAGCAAATTCATAGCACAACAGAAGAAGGCTGTGCAGGCAAAAGATGTGCCCTGGTGCAAGGAAATGCCATTTTCCCTATCTACTTTATCCACTCCTTCAAACATGGAAGTAAAAAGCTTCACATGAGCTTCCTCAGGGTATCTCAGATCTGTGAGATGCTGAACAAGCAGGGCTCCAAGCTGAAAAGCCAACATCCTGCCACTAAGAGGAGCTAAAATCCAGTTGTCGTCGATGGTATGGACGTGCTCCTTCCTGCACAGCGTTCACAGTAGATCCCTCCTTTCCTCCTGATCCTCCTAAAGAAGCTCCTAAGAAGCTCAGATTGCTCCTCTGTTGTGCTAACAGAACCAAGCGAGCAGGAGGCTGCTCTGTGCAATGAGTAGGACTCAGCCAAGGAGGAGGAGGAGGAACTGGACTCCATAGTATGCACGGTTTTCAAGGACTAAATGAAATGCACTCTTTCAGACCTTACAGAGAGGAAAAGTAGTGCAACCTATGGGAAACAGACACATCTGTACCAATCTGTGGAGAAAATGAATCGTTACAGATTGCAGAAACTTGACCTCAACCTATGGTTCTTCACACTTTCAGCTCTAAAAGTTTCCCTTCTAGTATTTAAAATACTACTTGCTTTCTGTCAGTATTATCCAGGTAGCTAATGCAAGCCAAGCTGACTGCTTTTCCCCAAAGCTTGTGTTCTGTCATCTCAGAGTAGATGCTCTGAAGCTCATGTCTGGGCTGATGGGAGAAGAACATCTATATGGTCACCTCACTGATAAACAATTCAACAACCTTCTCTCCAGGAGGGAGAGAAGTGCAGTAATATGAAAAAAGAAAGAAAGAAAGAAAAAAATAATAATAATAATAAAAAAAGTAGCACACATAAAACATACTGGCAAATGTGCTTAAAAGAGGGCACAAGTGAGGATCTTACTGTGCACCAATTTCCCCACAGAAAGGTCATCTCAACACTTTAAAATGTCTGAAAACTCCTCAGAAAGACTTCCTTAAAAATGAAGAAGTGAAAATTATGACAAGCAGGTACTCACTAGAGAAAATTACAGAGAAACCCAACTGCATATTTTACTGGACATGCAGTAGAAAAGCTCTGAAGGCTTTTCTACTTCCCATTTAACAATATTCTTAAGTTAAAACCAAACCATAAAATTTAAAATTATGAAAACATTCAAAACATGGGAACCTTGTTTCTATATCCTTCTTGTTCTGATGACTCCCCACAAGATAAAGTCATACAATGCCAAATGGAAACTGCAAAGCCTAGAGGTAAAGTGACACCATCATGCCTTATATCACAATACCTGAGACTCCAGGCCAGCCTCCATCAGTGATGAACAGGGCTAATTGACCCAAGATACACAACTAGGTCCAAAAGTTTTCTATACCTAGTCACATCTTTCAAAGTCACTGTAGCATTTATTATTCATGCATCTATTCTTCTTACAACAGACAGAGATCTCCATTGCTGTCTTGAGGCAAAAATACATATGACTGAGGTCTTCTGATTCTTTCCAATCCTGACAGCTGAAAAGTTCTCCAGGTACAGAGGGGTGGAGAAAGATGTCCACCCAGTTCCGCTGCAGGGCATGGGAGCAAGCTAACTCTGTGGGGTAATGAGAAGGTCAGCAAGGAAAAGGGAGGAAAAAAAAGATGAAACCTACTGTTACAGCCCTCTATAGGTCCCAAATAAGTGCAAAAACACCCTAGCGTGACTGGCAGATGTCACTTAGCTGAGCTAGTACGATCAGAATAAAGTAGCAGTAGGAGAGCAGGACAGTAAAATACTTCAAGTATTTAAAGAAAAACAAAACAAAACAAAGAACAAATGCCACCACAACAATAACAACCAACTTTCTTTTAAACCTACCAACATTACACATCCTCTGGAAATCCATATGTTTATTATACTCCATTGTACATTAGGTCAAGAACCAGAAGGCCAGATTCACTTTTGCATCCAACCAACTTATGATCTACCCTCATTAACCACTGTAAACATTATATAATCAAGAGAAAAGGATTATTTACTTACAAGGATGAGCACAGTTTCCAACAGCTTGCTTGTTTTTCTAACTGATGATTTTGGAATTGAATTAAAGAACTGCACACGTAACTTATTAATTTTTATATTTAGGGAAACAAAGAGAGCTCCCAGAAGACCTCCAAGCATTCCAAGTAGGATGGTTGGAATGAAAGCCAAGACGTGCATGTCCAGCAAGTTCTTAACCTGTGTTGAAGAAGAAAATATGTTCTGAGCATCCTGCCAGTGACATGACATATTGCACCCTCTCCTACAAAACCTGATACCACAAAGTTATTTCCACAGAAGAAATAAATCTTTCCTCCTGGTTTAGGGTCTCAGCTAATTAATTTAAAGCTCCTCTCACATGAGGCAGTGTACTGCTCCTACAAACCTCACAGGAGTGGAGCCAGCAGGTAGATACTGTCATTGTCAGATATAGCTCCATGAGCCAGTTATTTTAATTTCTGAATAGTTGTAAAGGACCTGAACAAGTAATGTGATAAGTTAAGGTCAGAAGTGTGCATCTTTTCCCTAGGGAAAGTAATGAATCTAACAGAAACTTCAATGATGCATTGATGTCAGCGCAAACACTCAGCACTTCAGGTTACATCCAAATAACATGACACATTAGTTTTAGTGAACACTTTGAAAGACGCTGCTGGGCCAGAGTTTTGCTCACAATATCTGTATCTACCTCATAATTTGGGAAAGTTCGTTTATTAAGTGACAACCTACCTCCATGTGCATTGAGATTATTTATAAGCTCTAAGTAAAACTGAAATTTGATGCTGATCTGGAACAACTCATAGAATACCAAATTACAAATGTAGAACGTAACCTGACAGCTGGAATGGTAACAGAATTTTCTGCTTGATTCCTCAATAGGCAGCAAGGATGAGAGTGATATCATGCTTTAATATTACCTTCCAGCCAACAAAAAGGGGTCGACAGGTCAACAGATTGGTAGAAATCTATTAAATGCTGTGGGAATATTATTTCCTTAGCCCAGGCTTAGAGATACACAGCTTTTTGTCAAGATTATGATCTGGACAGAGTAAGAAATCATGAAACATTTAAAAAGCTAACTGGCAAAGAGCAGTAGGAGCGCATGTTAAGGTTTGGAAAACAACAACAACAACAACAACAACAACAAAAAACCTTCACTGATAATATTTGGGGTAGTACACAGAAGAAACTGGTAGCCTTCTTTAAATTGCTTGAGCAAGCACGTAATCCATTTTACTGCTCAAGTTATTTTTTTATTCCTCTTCTTATTCTTTTTCTTTAATCTTATTCTTGTTCCTCCTGCTAGAAATAGCCTAGACTTTAAGAAATCCAACAAGAGACTGTTTTAAGCACTGATAGTATCCCCTGGGGGGAAGAATGCCAGGGTCAAAATCCAGTCAGGCCTGAAGAGTTGGTCCGTTGGGTGCTGCAGACTGAGAAAACTGGCCTGAACATGGCAGAATCCCAGCATTCATTCCCAGATACAAGAAACTCAACACCTGGAGACACACTCAGAGGAAGCCAGGAGTGACTTAAAGCGTATTTTGCCCTGTAATCAGGACTACAACAATCATATATGTCTGTTGTACATACTAACCAAAACTTCAGTAATACTATTTTTACCAATAGCTGAATAAAAATCCATCCTTTTCCAAAGGATTTAAATAGACACAATGTTTAAGATGTTGAAATTTAGAACGATTAGCTCAATTAGAAGTAGGAAAGTTGTTTTAATTACTTCAGGGTCAAAATATCTTCCAGCATATTCTACTTAATTCCAATCCCACATGAAAGCTAAAAATGGACATGCAGGTTTTACTGTTTTCTCTCCCTTCCTCCATTTTTCCTAAGGGAGATGATTGTTTTAAAGCAATATACACACGTTATACTGCACATGTGGCAATACAGGTAAAATCAAGCCAGTGTTCTGCATTCGGGGAATGAACAGTGGCGGAGTGTATTGCTTTGTCATAGTGTTAGCCACATGCTTTGGCCAGTCATCAAGAAAAATCTGTTACCTACAGAACAAGCTTCACCTTTATAAATAATCCAACCCTCTACATAAAAGTGAAGCTTCCTGAAAATCTCAAGCTCTGGGGTACAGTAAATTCCTCCTCTAACCTTTTCCTGAGTAGAAGGAAGCTAAAGAAAACAAATAGTTTTCTTGAGAAACAAAACCCACAAGCTTTCAACTCAGAGTTTATTATCCACTGTAAACTGTGTTGGTTAATGCCACAAAACATGAAAGAAGCAAAATTTCCCCTGAGCTCCCTGTTCAGTGAAATGAAAATATTTCTGGTTATCTGTATCACCTTGTGAGCCAAAAACTATTGAACCCTGACAGAAGCCATCTAGATAATAATTTTAGCTAGCTTTTCCTGCTAATGACACTAAAAGGAGGCAGGAGACAGAATCCACTGCTCTTTTTTGAAAACAACCTGAAAGGAGTGTCGAAAGAGCGATGTTTATTGCAAAATAGCAACCAAAGTAAATCCGCTCTCCTCTGTGCATGCAGCTGTCCATTACACAATACTTTGGCTTCAGCAATAAAGCTATCTTCAGCAGGCCTGACCTCATAGCTGTCCATTTAGTCTCACCTTTCTACCACTAATTTCTGTCTTCTTGGTTGTATCACTACAGTTGTTGGGGGAAACACACAAAGAGTTGGTCCACAAAAAAAGGATTTGGGTTAAAAACCAGTGTTTTCTCCCATTGCCCCAGCTAAATTTGTGATAAAACAAATATACCACAAATACTTTTGCAGGAAAAATTACTTGGTAGCAGAAAGTGGACTGGGATCCATGAGACCAGAGGTTTATTTTACCTTTCTAATTGGCCTTCAAGTCACATCATAATACAGAGAAAGATATTCAGGCACGAAGAACTGAAGATCATGATTCTCACACATCACTATTGAATAACCTTACAACAAAGATGAGTGAAAAAACATGATAAAAGCAACTATTTTTAGGTGGACACAAAGTAAAATTCAAAGAATAAGGTCGTATCGTGCTGCAAGGAACAAAGGCCAAAGGTGACCTCTGTTGTGCAACCAGCAACAAACAGTAATTATGTTTTTAAATGTTTAATATGTAAGCACAAAGAAACAGGGCCGTGGTACAGCAATGGCTGCAACAACAAAGGAGAGCTCAAGCCAGCCACAGAAGGAGAAGACATTTGAACATCTTGTACTACAATGTAAAATATACCTCTCTGCTTAAGTAGGCAACACAAAACAGCTGTCTTGTATCTAAGTGATTACCAGCCATAAAGCATGAGGGCTCCCATATTCACTGATCTAATAACTGCACATACACCATCTTTCTCACTTCTCAGTCCCACTTGCCCCCTAGTCCCCCAAGAATAATGTTAAGAGAAACAAGCCTAAAACTCTGCATCTATTTCCTCCCACATCCACACAGCACTTACCCAAAACAGAATTCTTTTCTCTGCTTCAAAAAATCCAAAATGGCCTCTGTAAACAAACCCATAAAGAGAAGAGGACAGCAAATCTGTGGTGAAGGTAGCCATCAGGCAGCAAAAGAAGGTTTGCCAGGCCAACCTGATGTTCCAGAAGGAAGACACCTCCTCTAGGGTGAACAACAGCCCACCGATGGGGGCACGAAATACTGAAGCTATCCCTGCTCCTGCACCAGCCGTAATGAAACTGCGCCTGAAACAGGTAGAAAAGTCAAAATTTGATAACAGTAGGAAAAAAATAAAGAAACAAAAGGTCTTCAGAAACAGTGTTTCATGTCAAAGTTGTGTTTAAGGAGCTGAATTTAAAGAACTGGTGGTTCATTTGGGGGTTATTATGGCACCTTTCATCTCTAGGATCTGAATACAGATCTGGTCTCAGATTTGATTCTTATGGCTCAAGTTATTGGGGCTACTTGGCAGCTTAGAAATGCAGTGATTTTAGTATACTGCCAAGTCCACAAGGGCTTGTGGAGAAAAAATGAGCCCAATCATAACAGTGACTGAGGAACCCATACAGTAGTAAAACCATTAAATAGTCCTTCTCTGAGTTTTTATGGGATTTTGTCAGCAGGAATGGGAAAATAACATTTCATTCACAGATTTCCTTTATACTGTAACTGTTTTCCTCCTTCTTGACCTTCGACCTTGACAAAACTCCTCAGTCCTAGAACATCACATGAGGAATGCAGTGCCGGGCCAACAAGATGCTGAACTGGCACCCAGCAGTGTAATGCCAGGCAGAAGTATCATTTCCTATCTTGGAATCAGTACAGGCACAGAGGTGAAATATTGCAGGAAAAAGGTAAGAAAGTCTAAAATACACCAGAGAATGAAAGTAAAGCCTGGAACCTATGGTCTCAAGCAGTTCCTCCGTCTGTATATATCTGAGAAGTCCACAGGGAACATATATGCTCTGTCTTCTTCCTATAAAGGTGTGAAGCTCACACACACACTGAGGAGCAACAAATCTGTGTTGCTGTAAGCAGCACTACGAGCTCAAAGGCAGAGAACTGTGCTGTCAGACAGACACAGTAAAGAAAAATAAATAAAGAAAAGAAAAACCATAGAATTATTAAGGTTGGAAAGAACCCCCAAGATCATCTGGTCCAACCATCCCCCTACCGCCACTGTCACCCACTAAAACCATGTCCCTGAGCACCAGGTCCAACCTTTAAGGGTGCTTAAAGAGCTGGCTGACGTCATTGCGGGACCTCTGACAATTATTTTTCAATGATCTTTGGAATCTGGAGTCCTGGTAGACTGGAAGCTGGCAAATGTTGTGCCACTTTTGAAGAAGGGTAAGAAAGAAGACCCTAGCAATTACAGGCCTGTCAGTCTCACATCAGTGCCTGGTAAAATTATGGAGAAGATGATTCCTGAAGTTATTGAAGTGCACCTGGGGGAAAATGCCAACATGGGTTGGTCCCAGCCAACATGGGTTCATGAGGGGTAGGTCCTGCCTAGCAAATTTGATTTCCTTTCATGATAAGATCACCTGTCTAGTCAACCAGGGGAAACCAGCTGATATGATCTTTTTGGACTTCAGCAAGGCTTTTGACACAGTTTCCCACAGGATCCTACTGGGCAAAATGTCCAGCATACAACTTGACAAAAACATCATACGATGGGTGAGCAATTGGCTGATGAGCAGGGCTCAAAGGGTTGTGGTAAATGGGGCCGCATCAGGCTGGCAGATGGTCACTAGTGGGGTCCCTCAAGGCTCTATTTTACAGCCAGTCCTCTTCAATGTTTTTATAAATGATTTGGATGTAGGACTAGAAGGTGTTTTGAGCAAATTTGCCGACGACACCAAACTTGGAGGAGTTGTGGACTTGGATGAGGGTGGAAAGGCCTTGCAGAGAGATCTGGACAGGTTGGAGAGCTGGGCAATCACCAACCGCATGAAGTTCAACAAAGCAAGTGCCGGGTCCTGCACCTGGGATGGGGCAACCCTGGCTATACGTACAGACTGGGCGATGAGACGCTGGAGAGCAGCCTAGAAGAGAGGGATCTGGGGGTCGTGGTTGACAGCAAGTTGAATATGAGCCAGCAGTGTGCCCTGGCAGCCAGGGGGGCCAACTGTATCCTGGGATGCATCAAGCACGGCATTGCTAGTCGGTTGAGGGAGGTGATTGTCCCGCTCTACTCTGTGCGGGTGCGGCCTCACCTTGAGTACTGTGTGCAGTTCTGGGCACCACAGTACAAAAAGGACATTAAACTGTTGGAGAGTGTCCAGAGGAGGGCGATGAAGATGGTGAAGGGCCTGGAGGGGGAAGACATACAAGGAGCGGCTGAGGTCACTGGGCCTGTTCAGCCTGGAGAAGAGGAGGCTGAGGGGGCTCATCGCGGTCTACAACTTCCTCGTGAGGGGGAGTGGAGAGATGGGTGACCTTTTCTCCATAAACACCAGTGATAGGACCTGAGGGAATGGGGTTAAACTGAGGCAGGGGAAGTTTAGTCTGGACATCAGGAGGAGGTTCTTCACCGAGAGGGTGGTTGTGCACTGGAACAGGCTCCCCAGTGAAGTAGTCACTGCACCAAGCCTGTCTGAATTTAAGAAGAGATTGGACTGTGCACTAAGTCACATGGTCTAAACTTTTGGGTAGACCTGTGCGGTGTGAGGAGTTGGACTTGATGATCATTATGGGTCCCTTCCAACTCAGGATATTCTACGATTCTATGATTTTTAAAAAATATATAGGTAACAAAAAAGGATTATAGTGTTGTAAAGAAAGGCATTAAGGGACAGTCTTCTCTTATACACGTATTAATATTCATTTTCTCTCACACATCATTTCATTTGCAAAGGGCCTATTTCATTACATGGAAACAACATCCTGCATCATACATTTTTAAGAAAGGCTGTAGTGTGCAGAACAGTGGAAAGGATACAGAAAGAGGAAATAACATTATGGAAGAAATGCATTCAAATTTAGCACTCGCAATAGAAACTGGGTTGATGCTGACACATATATTGCACGAATCACTAGTGCGCAGCAGCTTATAAAACTTGCATTCTCTGGATGTGCTAACAGAGACCCTCAGAGATGCTGGGTGTTCATTACTAACTGAGGTCAATGAGTATACAAAATACTCAAGTATTTGAAGTATTAAAAAATGTCATGTTCTCAGCCAATAATATACATATATATGACCAGACATCTGAAAACATGCACATTTTATTAGGGGCCCCTTCTGACTTCTCTGTGGTATCCAAAAATTTTATCAGTACAAAGATGGGTGGCAATAAAGATAAAAGACAGAAAAAAAAGGGGGAAGATATTGGAAAGCTCATGTGTCGAAGTCTGTACAAGGTCCCTCTCCTCGAAGGACTGTGGAGGAGCCCACCATAAAGCTACACAGGCAACTTCACATCTGACATTTCCCTGTTTACAAACATGGAGTTAGGCACTGCACGGATTGCATGGACTTTTACTTATATGTTGTATCTGCAAAGTAACATTATTTTGAGCAGTAGGGAACTCCACAGATATTGCATGTCACAGTAGAAACTAGCAGAATTTTGCCTGGACATCTCCAACTTCTTGCTCCAGCCAGTTGCACATGCTGTGTGTCACATCAGTAGTATCAGCAAAGCCATTGGAGACCCCTCCAATCCTACAGATCCGTTACAGACATCTGATGGGCAGAAGCCTTAGGATCCTTCAGCATCCTCATGCTGGTTGAATTACTGCTGGGCCTGTGGCAGTACTGGGAGAGGGCACCAAGCCTACGTAATAACTACAAAATATGCTGGGGGAGTGGGAGGCATCAAGCCTACGTAATAACTACAAAATATGCTGGGGGAGTGGGATTCTTTCATCCTGATCAGTGAGTACTGATCATCCAAAGGAAGTGAGGTCTTGCTTAGACTGGAATTTTCCTCTGCTGCTCAGAAATAAACCTTTTCGTAAAGGGGACTTCCACACAACCTGTCTCTCCCAGGACAGTTCCTGCCCACAAGTTAACACTTCTTTCTAATTACTCTGTAACTGTACCCTGCAGAGACAAACAAAAGTTCTCGGTGTTTCTCTTATCACAATTGCTGACTCCTTCTGTGAGTAATGTTTTGCTGAGACAAGCACGTCTCAGATTTATTTAAATGACTGACCGACCTTAAAAGCATAAAGGCAAAGGGGATCCCGTATCTTCCCTCTGGTATTTTTTGATTTACTTTCAAGCTACAGATAGTTTGCAGTGGCCATTCATATGAATTCTTCTTATTGCTACTTTGCTTTTCTTAGGAAATAAACATGTGAGTCTTTCTCTTTTTCTTCCTTTAGAAAAATCAGTATTGCATGAGCTTTTGTGTTCATGTTTTATATGACAACATGATAACAAATACCATACAAAAGACATAAACTGGTTTGTAATTTCTTTTTTTCTGGGAATTAATCTCATTAATTTCCATAGACCTGTTCAAAAGAGTGAGCTTAACAGAGCTACCTTGCAGACATACGTAATCAGGGAAGAGACAGATTTAAAAGTGACAAAAGCAATTTACCTTTTTTAAACTATAAAAACAAACCAAAGCTCCCCTAGGAGCTCCACTGTGGAATCCCCATCATCTCCCATTTCCTGAGCTGACAGCATTAGTTTGAGGATAAAACCCATGGTTAAAACTCTTGCACTTTTCTCCCTCCTTTTACAGCTGAGAAGACAATGGAAAAAGGTCTTCAGCGTTAATGCACTTTTTCCACAAGCGTTCAATAAAACCACTTGTGAAGGGTTATTTTTATTAAAGGTGAGGTGTGGGGTTTTTTGCTACCCCAAAGTGACAAACGGCAGGAAGACCAAAAGACGGGGTTCCTCCTTGAGACATGAGGGGTCTGCTGGTGGCTTGCCAGATACCCCTGGAGCACGGAGGGCAGAGCGGGAGCCACAGAGACTCCTGCAGTTTGCACCCTGCCCATCACTTACTTGTCAGCTGAATTCCGGAACCTGGTGAAGAATGGGAGGTGGATGCCAAGGGTGTCCGACTGCAGCTGGCTCAGGCCACAACCCAGGATAGCACTAAAAGTGATGTTGTATAATTGAAAGAGCTCTTCAGTAAATTATTCATAAATCAGCCATGGTTCAAGGCAGGGGAGGACAAAACCTTAGATGGCATGCAGCAGCAAAGGTAGGCTGGCTTCAACAGATTTAAACAAGGAAAATGTTCAACATATCTTTTAAGTATGCAAAGTCCTGTTGACATAAAGCAGGAGGCTATTGAAGACTTTCAGATTCTTAACTAGAGGCTTAAATGGTTCTTTTGCAAGGAGTGTTGCGATGATTGACCACAAAATGCCTTTTGAAGAACTGCATGTCTGCCCAAGTGTGGTGACATGTCAGACAGCAGCCCATCATTTCAATCATCTGCCCCCAGGTTAATGACCATGGCAGGCAGAACAGCTCTGCTTCTGACAGAAGATATGTAAGGATTTAAATTATTACAGTGTGTTCCCAGGCAGCACTTCAAACTACAATTAAATGGGGAAAAAAAGAAGCCAAATCCTTAGTGAAATGAAAAATCTATTCATTGTATAATCTTGGAAGACTTTTCTACAAGACTTAAATTAGGGGTCTTAACGAATCTCTCAGAGGCTTTTAGCAACTTACGTGTGTTTATGTTTAATAAAAATGGTAGAAGGTTCCAACTAAATTAAATTAAACTAGCTCTTAAGTCCTGTGTTTTGAAAAGGCATCACGTTAATACCGTGCTGACTTTCTTCATGGAAATATGATTCAGTTCTTTGGCTCATGCATCACTGTTACCAACCTAGCACAAAGGAAAAATATCACAGCTGCAGTCTCCAAGCTCCTGGAGACAAATGTCTGACAGCAAAGAAAACAAAATAAACCTAAAGGCAGAGCTAACCCTTGGTACTCACTGACTGAAAGGTTTGTGGCTCCTGACTAACCACGCTCTCCTCTTTTTGAAAATCTGAGTCATCTCCAAGGGTGCTGTACCTCCTTACAGATAAATAATAAATAAATAAAAACCCACAGAGTTACAGAAAATGTGCAAGCGTGCTGGAGAGGAGAGGTTTGGTCAGGTCAGCGATGAGAACAAACCTCAAGTATGAATAAGTTCCAAAACCAAAAAGAAACAGAAATAAAAGAGCAAATTAACCAACAACTGATCTGCACCATGTTATCAGAGACCAGTTTTAGCATCTCATTTGTGTGCAGCCACTTGAGGCTGGCTTTATTTTTACACTGACTTTGCATAGGTAAAAGCCATTACGTGAGGTGCAAGGCAGCCAGCCTCGCTCCGGGACAGGTTGCTACCAGGAAGAAAATCGACGGCAGTTTTGCCCACCGTCTCCCGCTCAGGTGGGGAGATAAGTGCTTGATGAATCCTGCTGGGAGTTGCACTGAGGAACCCAGCCAATATTTAAAACACACAGTGAAAAAATGTTTTTCTCCACTGCGTGGCTTGAATAGAGGGGACCGCACAACATTGGTTGTGTTAATGCAGTGCAGGGTGTTTTTTAAGCCAACGTTGCCACCAAGAAAGACATTGCAAAGCCAACCCCATTGTCTGATAGATTTAACTTTGGTCTGGTATTTCTTACCCCAAGTGGACCATGGGACCTTCTGGCCCGCAGAAGAGCCCAGCTGCTACAGCCAGCACGCATGAGACAAACGTCCCTAGGAAGGTCTTGATATTAAAAAGATGCTGAATAGAAGTGCCGTTCAAATACCCAATGATTTCTGGCAAGCCAGACGGTGAACCTGCTGGACAAAAGAACTGCAAAGGGAAAATAATAAGCAGAGTCAGCGATCATATCCTGCCAGACACAACTATAGACACAGCTGTAAGTCCAGCTCTCACCTTGCTCTGATCACAAACAAATTTTCCCAGAATTAATAATGCATACACATGTAAACCTCTGGCTACAGATGTTTAAAAATGTGTGTTCCCATCAGCGCTGCTATGCACGTACTTGGAGAAGGGAGAGAAGACAAACACAGAGGAGGATCTACCTCTGCTCCAGGCCCTGCCTCCCATGTCTGGAGCCTGCGTGCAGGTTACCTGAGGGATAGGGGTGTACAAGAGCCTGCAGCAGCCCTTCAGCCAGCTCAGGCTTTGGCTAGCTCCAACCTGGTCAGTTATCACCTGTATCACAGCAAACTCCCTTCTCCTACTGCTGCTGGACTTTGGCGGAATTTCAGTAAAACTTCACTTTTTCTTTCACCTATGCTGTTAATTGCCTTTCTGTAATTAAATTGAGCACAGCAGGACAGTAAATGGCAGCAAGGCTCAATGCTCTAGGCCCTGCAGCCTCATAAAAGTACTGATCTGGGCTGCAAGCGATACCCACACAGCACAGCTAAAAGATCAGTCTAAAACCAACAGTAATTTTTATATGGCCTGATGGTCTTTGGCTCAGGCCCCTTCCAAACACCGAGTTCTCTCAAATTACATGAGTTGCCACTTGTATTTATTTTACAAACACCACACACCAAGCGAAAATTGCATGGCCACCACCATGGATTTCACCCCAGACACTTCTGTACAAGTTATGTGCTGTGGAATTCAGCGTTAGGCTGAAGGCCAAAAAACACCTCTCCATTTGGGTTGTAAAAGAGATGTATTTATTTATTTACTTATTTTTATTATTAAATGCTGAATTAAACAGTATTTGGAAGAGCATGAGATGTGGGTTATTGCTGCATTGTGGGCTTGTTGCATTAGAGATGACACTCACCAGCACTGAGCTCGAGGACAGGAGGATCATGGCCAGCCCGGTGCCGAGCACGCACACCCACGTCAGATGGAAGTTGCCATCCTGTCCAGTTTACAAACAGATCATTACTTTGGCACCCATATACCAGCTATATGGCCTGCTTTTTAATCACCCTTTGTCCCACAGACTTCTGTGGACAGAATGTGTACCACAGGAAAAAAACAAACCAACCAAAATAAATAAATGAAATGAGCAGTGTAGCTTCTTTGAAAGGACTGGAGTGGCAGCAAGGTAAAGGCTGACCTTCAAAGTCCTGTTTTGTTTTTTTTTTTTCCAGTATGCTTTCCCCATCTCTACCAACATTGTAAGGGATATGTTGTTACTCATCAAGGCCCATCTGGGGACAGAGGTGGAGTGAAGGGACCTTAACATGCACTAGGAAACACTAAATGTAGCCTCCAGCAGACGTTTTCTCAAACAGAGGCTTCAAGGTCTTACATTAGCAATTATCTTCATGAATTCACAGCTGTTATGAATAGACAGAATATATGTAAGCAAGCATTTTCATGCTCTGTTTTAACCAAAAGCACATCTCCCAGATTATACCTTCTCACGTCTAAAAACCCGTTTCAGTCTCCCTGGATTTGGGGTTTGTTTGTTTGTCCTTGGGCTGACCGCAGCCACGCCGTCTCCAGAGCTCCTCAGCTCCCACATGTTTTGCCTCCTTGCACAGTGCTCGGCTGTGATTCATTGTGTGTGTGCAGGTCAAACACACCCCTTGCATTTCAGAGGTCATGGTGTTACAGCCGGACACCCCAGCCTTCCCGTCAGCATCTCAAACCAAGGCTTTTTGGAACATGCATATTGTGTGGCACAGACAAACAAGAAAGCAAACAGCACAAAAATGAGTTTTGCACATCTGCAGCTGAAGGAGGTGTTTGGATGGGAAGGTTCTTATGTTTAAGTTGAATTTCTCTTTCTTTCGCTTTATAGTCATTGATTCTCCTTGCTGAGCACCACTGAGAGGAGATTGTCTCTGTCTCTTAGTAATAATGACTCACACATTGCAGGTACTTACAAACACACAGTGAGATCCCCCTGAGCCTTCTCTTCTTCAGGCTGAACAATGTCAGCTCTTTCAGCTTCTTCTTGTATGACAGAGGCTCCAGTTATCATCTTTGTGGATCTTAAACAGGTTCACTCCAGTATGTCCATGTCTCCCTTGTACTGGAGAGCCCAGAACTGAACATGATACTCCAGAACTGGCCTCACAGGCACTGAATAAAGGAGAAGGATCGCCTCCCTCAGCCTGCTGGTAACACTCCTCCCAGTGCATCTGAGGAAGCTGATGGCTGAATGGCAACACAATCATATGGCCTATCAACTGCTGTTTTCTTCCAGTTTTGTTTTTGTCTGCAAGTTTTCTAAGCATACACTCTGTCCCACCATCTAGACCATTAGTGAAGATTTCTAGCAGCATTTGGCCCCAGCATTGACCCCTGGGGTACACCTGTGGTGACAGGGCATTCAACTGGACTTACGATGCTTATCAGAACCCTATGAGGCTGGCAGTTCAGCCAGTTTTTAATCACTGCCCACTTACTTAACCCATACTTCATCAGTTTGCCTGTGAGGATGTTACAGGAGACAGCAATGAAAGCCTTGCTAAAGATGAGCATAAACAACATCCACCATTCCAGCCAATTCATTCCAGAAGGTGATACCCATTGAAAATCCATGCTGACTGCTTCCAATCACCTCTTTGTCCTTCATACTTTTAGAAATGGTTTCCAGGATTACCTGCTGTCACCTTCCCAGGGGTTATGTGGAGGTTGACTGGCCCATAGTTCCCTGGATCCTTCTTCTTGTTCTTCTTGAAGATAAGAGTGACACTGGCATTGTCTGCAGACCCAAGCCTACAGAGCTACACCCTGTCTCAGGAGCTTCCTCTGGGTTGTAGCCTCTCCTGTGTCAGGGTAATTTCTGCCCTGGGTGCTGGGAACCACGTCCTGCAGCTCCCTGCCACCACTGCTGAGCACAAAAACATTGTCAGCATAGGCACTGCCCCCCTTTGCACAAATTTCTGTGTCTGCTGGCTCACTCCTGAGGGTTATACAGGCTCACCCCAGTACTGGCTGTAAGGATGCTTGACACTCCCTGGGCAGGATTCAGCTGGACAGCACCTTTCTCACAGTAAGCTCTTCAGTATTCTTACTGTCTACCATAGATATAACAAAACAGGCTAAAATTTTACCAAGCAGTTGGGTCAGAGATGTTTTAACACTGGCATTGGTTTTAGCCATTCAGTAATTTTTGCCAGAATCACCCTGATTCTCACAGAGATGACAATACCATGATACCCATTAAGAACAAAATTAAGCATTCCACAATAATCTGTGTACAGCATTCACAAAAGATAGTGACCCTAACAATGGAAACAAGTAACATCTCTGATACCAAGTCGACATTTACTTGGACTTGCTTAGGTTACGTTAAGGGAAACCTAATCCCTCCCCTGGGGCATCAACAATACACAATGCAGTACATGCTCCTTTCATTGTGTGCCTGCACAAGGGGAGGAGGAAGGCCTTCACCAGTCTCATGACAAGAATAATACACTGTACTACAGGGTAAGTTGGAGCAAAGGACACCAATGCGTGCCTGGACAAAGAGCCACGAGATATTTTATGTCCATACTCACCTAGACAGGCAGCACCTCTAGTCAGTTAAAACTTCATATGGATTTTCCAATAAACACAGAAAGAGGTCAATCTAACTTTATTTTGCTCACCTTCAGGTAATTTTCCACCAGGTCCCATTTCAATGTGATGAGAGAGTCAATTATCTGATGAGTCAAAAACCCCAGCATCCCAACTGCTGTTCCGATTAGCCCCATCAGCAGCCATCGATCCCACTCTTTTCTAGAAATAGGAAAACGCAGTTACCTCTCAGCCTCCAGCAGTGGACTGTTTGGTGTGTTTCCTCTTGTAAATACACAACCTCAATTTTTAAGACCTCTTGATTACTAACCATGACTGCACAAGCAAAAGGTTGTTTCTACCAATATCTCTTACAAAACCTACACTCCCAAAATTCTACCTTCACGTGAAAACCATTTCCATTTAGGTAAGGAGCATCATTGGTTTTTGTTTGTTTTTATATGTTGCAATGTAATCTGCTTTCAGATGTTGATTTTCTGATGCCCTCTCAAAACTCATTTATGTGAATCAGTAATTAAGCACTCAGTAGATCACATAGAACTGGTTTTGAATAAATTCTTGTCGTCTTCCGGCACAACTAATGTATTGACACAGCCCCCATCATACAAATGTGCAAACCTTTACTTCTAGTTTGTATCTTTTCTAAGCATATAGCTCTAATAATAATTGTGCACTGATGATAATTTCTGATTTATATCTGGTATCATCTAGACCTAAAGCAGCCCAACTGAGATTCAAATGCCATATTTCCTGCAGATTACACTGGAGCACTGCATTTCAAGAAAAGTCTCAGTAAGAAAACATTCCTCTAAACTTTTGCAGTCTCCTTCTTTTAAATTGTATACATTGAGTAGTAACTTTTTTTTTTTCCACATTCAATAATTTGTCAAGAGAAAAGGAATAAGCACTTAAAAAAAAAAAAAAAAAAAAAAAAGCTTTTAAATAGAGGTGGTTTGCTGCTTGTCCCCCTTCTTTATCCTATGAAAGTATTTTCCTATGTACAAAAACAACAAATAATGTTCACTTCATTCCTTCTGCTAGCAGGCATCTCCCTAAATTGCCCAAGTCATCCATAGCTTAGAGGCAGCGTAAGAGTATTTAAAGCAAATTTACCTGTATGCTTTCTCTTGTAGCCACTTCTTATAAACTCCGCTGTGTGAAGGCAAATAATCCAAACTCTCATGGGCTATCAGCTGCTCTCTCTCATCCTCCTTGCAGTGACTGTATGCTAAATCACTTCTGCTGGTGCTACATTGCCTCCTAAAATCGTGAGGATGAATCAAATCAGGACCATGATCTTCTGCCATTAACATATCCTCTTCATCATCATCTACATGTCTCATATAGGAAAAAAGTGATGACATGACAGTGGCTCCAAGAATCTTTGGGATGCCAACAAGAACAACACGAACCCAAGAAGATCAGGCTCCCTGAGACTGAGAGAGAAATGGAAAAAGCCCATGAGGATGGAGTGGCTGTGACGCAGAGATCAGATGTTTTGTGTTTGGGGTTGGTTTGCTGTGGCTATGTACAGACCCAGCACCTTTGAAGCAATGAAAACTCGTCTGAGCTGGAGCTCTCTGGTGAAGCCACTCAAAGCAGAGAGACCTTAAGGCTGCCCCTTATGAAGTGATTACTGCACCTGTTCCTAACTGAGTCTTCGGATGACAGTGATGGTTAAGCAACAGGGGCTTTGTCTGTACTAAAGAGATGAACACATGCTGTGTTTGGGGCTGTCCAAAGATCTTGATCCGACATAATCACACAATCTAATATATATATATATATATATATATATATATATTGTACTGCATCATTCAGAGGCAAACCTACATCCTCAGTATTACACAGACACCCTAAAAAGTTTATTTCTAACACAATTTTCTTTGAATTTACAAATCTAACAGTTATTTTTAGATAAAACCTACTTGTTTTCAAATTGCATAATTATTTTTTTCTGCTCAGATAAATCTCATTGGAGAAATTAAGAATAAATGGCAAATAAAGATTGCCTAACTCGCTACTTTTGGATATTATATACTAGGTAGTTTACAAGTTGGCAGCTTAGTCAAAGCAGACGATTTGTTGCAGGTTAAATATTTACTGTAAAGAAAAGCCTGTAGCATGCTGAGTTTGCCACCTCCAGGGCATGTTTTTGGTTACAAAGGCAGGATAGTACAAGATTGCTGCTGCTCTCCAGTTGCTGCCGTGGGGATCAATGTGGAAATGCCTCATCTGAAACAATAAACATATATACATTGCTCCTGGATGTCAATTAATGAGAACTAAATGGCAAGAGATCTCAATTTAGTGCTCTTCTTTATTTCTGGGACACAAAGACTTGTATGATGTCATTTTCTAGTTGCATTGGATTAAGCTGGTATATAAGAGAAGACCTATGTGTTACAGGAATCACAGCATAAACAGAAACACTAAATCCACTGAACAATGCAAAAAGGAAAAAAAAAAAAAAAAAAAAGGTAAAATAAAACTAAAGAAACATTTCTAGGGGAAAGGGATTAGGCTAAATCAGACTGCTCTCAGACAACACGGCTATACTTTGCTCCACGTCATGATTTGTTATGCAAACAGGACAGCTGTTGTTCCTCAAACAGGAATACCATCCGCATCCCTAAGAGCATACCTGAGCTTTTGCCTTTGCTGTCCCTAGTTGCCAGAAGATGGAAGCTGATGACTGCATTTCCATCAGACGCTAATCCATCCTGATCTCTACAGCAGCTACTCAGCTGTATTGCCAATTTTCACAGGCGCCCGCTCGTGCTTTCAGATTTAAAAAAAGACTAAGAATGGCTTCTCAGATGTCAACCCCTATTTTTCCCCTATGTTCTCCTCTCCAGTTAACTTACATCCATGAGTATCCTTGCTTTTTGAAATACATTTCATGAAGCTCTGTGAAGCAGCACAGAAATGGCCAGGGTCCAAAAACAAACAGCCAGAAAGCAGAAAGAGAACTGGGGCTGCAGTCTGCACGTCTGCATCCCTGAGTGAAGGGAGGGAGACACTTCTGCAGAGAAAAACAAGGCCTTTCCAAAATACAAACACACGTGTTCACAGGGCATTCATTCGTTGTTTTACAAAGAAATTTCAAGACCTACTCTACCTTAAAACAGAAAATAGCTATTTTCAGAACACTTTGATAAAGGCAGCAAATCCAGACTATTAGTAGGACCATAAAAGCATCCTATACCAGAAATTCTTGTTCTGGACATACATATTGCCTCATTGCCCCCATCCAAATTGGAGCATTTCGGCTGCACGGGCGAACACGGTTAACACATGATGAGCTTTCATCTTTCACCTGCAAAGCACCTTGTAGGGTATATTAGCAGTCCTGTCAAGCCTGCATAAGGATCATAATGCATTCTACAATAAATTTTCATCTCCAAACACCACACAGGGATCTTTCTGCTTAACTACGAGATGCAATAGCTCCGATTTTACCATGGCTACAGGCACTGAGGAAGTTATACTTTTCAGTGCTGGAAGAAAAATGCCCCAACAGAAGAGCAGACAACCCAGGCTGTGACCAGTTCCCAGGTTTCCTACTCATTTCCAATATTGGTTCGTGCTTCTGCAGGATTGATTTTACCTCAGAGGGGCCATAATCTACTTAGAAATTGCTACTCTAGAGACCAGGAAGGAAAGGAGTCTGTATGCTTTATTTATCACTACAGAATGCCAGCGGCTACACGCTTCTTTTATAAATGCTCCGAGGGCTCAAATTCTAGATTGAATTTGACTCGAGTGGGAGAGAGCTCTGAAATACCACAGTGGGGAAAGAGCCAGCTTCAAGCTGCTAAAACCACATTTGAGAGCCCCAGAGCTCCTGGTTCCATGCCCAGGCACCTTCCACCACAACCACAGGACCAAGAGTAAGGGCAAGGCAAGAACAAGAAGGGGTAGATGCCCTCAGTAAGCATAGGTAGGCTGAGCTAGGCTGCCTCCAGTCAGGACCTGGAAAATAGCTCCCTGGCAATGAGGAAGATGGGAGAGTGACTGGCCCACTGCTGCTTGGTACCTGACTCACAGGTGAGGGGTGGGGAACAGAAGAGATGTGGCTATGAAATGATTGCTGTGAGCTGGCCATTCCCCAGCTAACTTCTCTCCCAAATAACTGGGGGAATAGGGCAACATAATTTTATTTACCTAAATGCTGTTGCATTTCCTGAAGTGTAAGTGTATGCACACACACACGCACGCATCCTTTATCCTTTACGAGAGTAGGGGGGAATACAAAATACCTATCACTGAATATACAAGCCACAGCAAGTAAGAACTACCCTCCAAACAGCATTAGCAATACAGCATGAATTTAATACCCAAAACATTTTGCCACTTGTGTTTAAACAGCAGACATCAATCAAATTCCAACTATTACACATGAAAGCAGCTACAACAGAACTCGTGATACGATTGATTACACTGAAACGCCTGCCTAGGAAGAAATGCCCCCTCACCCCTGTAGCTAGATGACTATACAATGCAATTTTTGCTGTATATAAGTAGGCATATGAAAACCAAGCAAATACTTAGTTGGAACCTCCATTTTCTGTGACAGAACAATGTATTTTTGAACAGCAAATTGTGTACATTTAAATTAAATGAATTCCTTCACTCTCCACTGCTCCCTTTTCTTCAGCTGCAGGCTTGTTAGCGCAGGGTATGCAAGTTGTGCAGCTGTCACGTAAAGCAGCAGGTATTTGTTGGCTTCTGTTTTATTACTAATTATTATACAGATATTATAAAAATCATAAAATCAGAAAAATACAGAAAAAAACTAGAGATTAATCACTGACATTGTTACACTGAATATCACAAAAATTCCAAACATCTGAAGGTAAATGTGAATTTTAAATGCCAGGAATAGTTACTACTTTAAGGAACACAAGCAGTTCAGATTTTATTATTTTAGCAGAGTGAAAGCAGAACAGTAAAATAAGGAGCTCCTGAAGCCGTACTCTATTCAAAGCATCCCACTGTAAAAATCAAAACCATTACACCACTCACTGAGGTGACAGTCAAAGGTTTTAAATAATACATGTTTAATAGACAATTTGAATGACAGCTTAAGGAAGCAAACAGCGATCACACTGAATAGCAATAATAAAAACATTGCTAACCAGAAACATAATGGGCAGTTTTCATTTCACATTATTTCAATACTGCAAGTTGCAGCACTTAAGAACTGATAATATAGTACTGATTTAGCATAAGAATTTTGCTATAAATACAACTCATACATTTGATGCAGACCGTAAGGTTTCAAATGTTTGAAACATTTTCAGATACAGCTGTAACAAGTATATCATTACAGATTAATAATACTATGTAAGATGGTAAATTTAATCTGTGAATCTTTATACAGGAAAAAAAAATACATAAGATAGGAAACAGTTTCAGAAAACACAAAGGAAGATGACTGCGCCTGCCTCTATTAATCCTGAAATTATGATGTTGTGGCAAGGAGTTAATTTTGGAGATTTCTCAGAAGTAGAAGGTCCCACAGTTGTGCAACACACCACCCAGATCACAGATCACGCGCTCTCCTGAAGCTTCAGTCCAGCAAATAATAAATAGTTGAAAAAACTGTAGGCCAGAAAAGGCAAGGGTCAGGGTTATGGCAATTCACCCGATATTGTGACATACACAGTGAGGTTTTAAGACCAATTTTCCTAATTGATAGTATTGACTTTATTAATTGCACATATACATTTAAACTTAGTACTGCTGATCACCAGTCATTTAGAGTAACCTAAGAACTAAGCATGCAGCCGCCAGCATCACACAATTTCAAGGTCTTAGTTTACAGTTCCTCACGGTGGCAAGTTTTGCAGATCAAAACCTAAAAGAAACAGCGTCATCTCAACCTGCTGTATTTCACCACAGCATTTCACAGTTCCAAGTGCAAGAACATTATCTCAAAAGAGCAAAGGAGAGGAATAGAGCAGGTTCAGTTGCCCCTGGCTGAATTTAAGGAGTTAGAAGTGACAACTCATCTCTCAGAGTGATTCTGCAGCACTGAACCCCTTCTCCTGTATTAACCCAACATTTTTCATGGCACTGGAAAGATTGGCTAGAAACAACCTCCTCCACATCTCCATTAGAATTTCACATTTCTACTGTTTGAGCTATCCGTATCCTAGCTTTTATGCCTTTAACAACTGAAACAAAATACAACTAGGTATTTTTTCACAGTCCACTTAAAGAAAATAAAACATTAAAAAACTACACACAGTCCACGTTTATTTCTGCCAGGCTTCTGTTTTTCTTGATATTTTTTAGTTGAAATTACAGAAGAAAACCCTTTTCCCTGCCTTTTTAACACTACTCCTGCATGTTTAAAAAAGTTAACAGTAATATTACTGCATAAGGAAAATCAGCATACCTATACATCAGGGGGAAGAAGCACAAAGGAACTGATGAAAAACTTCATTTAACCCCCAAACCACACAGTTTATACATTCTAAAACCATGTTTACATGTTCTCCTTACTGTATGTAATAAAAGCAGGTTGGGTTTATTTCCATAAGAAATAGGGAAAAGTCATAAATTTAGTATCAAAAACATGCATTATAACAAGCTATCCCACGCACTGGTTATTTATGTATTAACTTAATACCATCCATTAAGTTACCCATTCATACTAATGCCAAACCACATAAATAATAAAAGGCTTCTTACATTTATCACTATTTTAAAATGGTAAAGACTGAAAAATTTCATCAACCTATTTGAATAGGGGAATGCTACTTGAGAGCTGGAATCCACTACATATTTCATGGAATGAAGCTTACTGTACATTTATTTACAACTGTTTATCAGTTGAGCAGAAGATGCTTTTAGTAAAAAATGTTGTAAACAGCACTGACACTAAGGCAATGTAGAAAGTTACTGTTTTAACCATTCAGTGGAGCGCCCAAGTCCTATGGAAGCTAAGATCAGGTATTGAAACCTGTTCTTTTGTACTTTTTAAAGGTATTTTTAAGGCAACTGAAAAGGATAATACAACATTTCAGGGAATAATGCAAACACCAGAACAAGTTAAAAAAAAAATCCTTCTCCAATAAGTCTTTCATTATGTGGAGTTCCACAGATGCATTAACAACACTTTTAAAGCTTTTCCCTTTTTTATTATTATTATTTTTTTTTAATTAATGAAAGACCACAGGCACTCTTCACATTCTACCAAGTGTGAAATAACACCCCACCTCAAAAATCTTTGTGAGGTTCACCAAACACAAGTTTTGAATATGCTACTTAGAAAGAAAAAGTGCATTTTTAAATTACACAGTTTAGTATTATGGTTGATCAAATCTGATAGGACACACTAACGTTTTCCTTTAGCTATCCACTATAGAGTACCAAACATTTAGGAGCAGCATGAGTTATGCATTTATTCCATAATAACTGCTGAGGTTAATTCCTGGCTTGGTCGTGCTGGGTATTCTCAACTCGCTTTCAGGAAGATCAGTGCAAAATGAGGCAGTTGGTAGGTGTACACCTTGCAACATTTTATGTACTTCATAATAAACAAGTAAGGCACATTATTTCTAATGTGGATATTTCTATTGGATTGCTCATTATACCTTAAAGTTTACAAAGCACGAATCTGTCTTTTGGATTTATTTTTTTTCCCCTCTGTTTCACAATGAACTTGTTCCTCCCTTGAACAACCAAAACACAAGAACTTCAGCAATGCTTCAGAGCACAAAGCTAGTTAAAATCCCAGTTCACGATTACTGGCATGATATGAATCTTTAAACGCAGTCTGAGGAACGTATGCTGTATTTGCAACTTTTAAGTTTTGTTCCTCACAAAACTGGCTTAAAACAGCGCTCTGCTCTGTAAGATGTACAAATACAATTTTGAGGAAACAAATAAAAAATCCCACGGGCATTTCCTAACAACAGCAAATATAAATCCTGACCAAAGAACACAACACAAATTAAGGAGAGGAAATTTATAATTCTGGCATGTAAATTAAATTACCGAAAAGAAATATAACATGATAAAACAATTGCTACGCAGATGCTGATCAGACATGGATACTTGTAAAACAATTCAACCTTTCCAGAGGAGAGGAAGCAGTTATGCATTAAAATACAAGCAATAAAACAGTTTGGGGGAGGCTCTGAACTTCATGCAGTAGTCAAAGACATTTTGAAAGTCCACAATCAGTTACATACAGTCTTTTATCAGTGTGAGCAAAATGGAAAAAACAAAAGACTTCAAATGACTGCAGGAATAATTTTTTTTTACAGTCAAACTTTATATTACATACCCTGGTGTCAGCCCAGCTGACAGATCAGCTCTCGCCACCATTACTTCTACTTATGTATGCAAAATGCACCTGCTTACACTTGGATATGCAGATTTGAACAAACAGTCAAAGTACAGACAAAGGTGAGTAACTGTTGTGGGATCATCTTGTACCACACATGTCCAAGCAAACAGCCAGCCCCAGCCCCTCTTCACACTGTGAATAAGTCAGTCTCTTTAATCACGTTACCAGGCATGTAACAATCCACAAGTGTTCCTCGTTCTCTCAAGTTTATGCTGTTATTTTCCAAAAAATTCACATCTCAGAACTGCATGGTTCCATTATTTTAATTAAATATAGATTAGCAATGTTAGTGTAAGAAAGATTTAATGGCATCAAGATATTTCAAATGAAAAATCACGAAAATGTTGCAATGTACTTCAGCCACACCGTCACAAATGATATGTATATAAATACAGACAAGAGGTAGCTGGCAGCTACAGTTCCACCAGTTGTAGAAGTGCCAAATTTGTCAAAAAAGGCATAAACTGACAAATATTAATTAAATCTCTCAACTGGAAAAAAAAAAAAAAAAAAAAAAAAAAAGACACCTAGTTTATTGCTTTTAGAGGTTCTTTACATGAGAAATAAGCAAAGGCATATCAAACAAAATTACCTGACTTGATGGCTTTCGATTAAGTTCACTTTTTCAAAAGAACTGCTAATAAAATCTTGAATGCAAATAGTCGACTTGCTCCCAATGTTACATGGTCTCACTGAAATGAACAAACACTTGCATTTTCCAAGAGGAGAAAAAGAGAGGTCTTATTTCCAAAGGAATAGCTTTAGCTTACTTTCTTATGATAAATCAGTAAGAACTAAAACCCGAGTTCCCAGCAGACAGAACACATTGAAAAAACAGACCAGGAGCTGCAAGAGAGGCAACAAGCATTCTAGCGAAGAGGACAATGGCATAATGGCAGGTGACAGATGAAATGCAGATGGAAATACAATGCTCTGTAATACGCATGTAATTTTTATTACAGCTTCCAGAGGTTATTTTTTTTCCCCAAGAAGAGGCAAACGTGGAACAGACAAGAAAAAAGAAAGAAACGTAAAGGAGAAAAAGATGCAAGAAAGCATGAAACAAGGCAGCAACCGCCAAAGCAAGACAGAGCACTAAGTAAGACTTCAGCAATGTGGTCTGAAGACTGCTCAGAGGTCAAGTAAGCCAAGTGAAAGTTGTGCTCATTTCTCCAAAGAATCTGGAGGGGAGGCAAAGAAGGAAAGGTTAGATGAGTTTTTTGGTTTTGTTTTGAGGTCAGGGGTTGCTTGTTTTTAAATATACAGTGCAAGTTTGTCTAAAGAAGTGGTACTACAGATGACAGAACTTAGTCCTCTGCAGCAAAAGAAATACTTTGACCTCTAAAGTAAATTAAGCATACAGAAGTGGTAAGAATAAAAGGTGCACGTAAAACCAGCAGCAATATTATGTTTGTCTTTCCACTACTTCTGCAAGTTACTGTACATATATTACATCACTATTATAGAAATGGCACAGCCTCAGACACTTTCCACATTTTATTTACATTTTAAGACTAACTTTAATCTCAATCACATATCCATACATTTCCTTTGTTTCACTAAAACTTAAATGCATGGTTTATTAGAACAAAGACTGTAAACAAATATTTGCCATGTCCGATACATGTAACACACAGGAGCTGCTTAACAGAAATTAATCCCCCCATTTTATAAATACAGGTATCAAAACAATCCTGAACATACTTTGTGACACTACTAGTAGTCGGCACCCACACCCTTGCAAAATTAAACAAGATGAGCAACGGTATTCACTGTACCTGCTACTTTAAAACAAATTTTAACTGCAGCTCTTTTACTAAGCAAGATGGATAAAGCATGCCATTTATATTTTGCCTTCTCAAGAGATTATTTTCAGAAACATATATTATTCCACAGCAATCTGACACTTTCTGTCATGCTTTCATCTTGAAAAACCTGAATTCCAATTTTAGGCTATTTCAGGCTTATGCTTAAATGACAGTGCCTTGATAAGAGAAAAAAATAATTGTGCTGCCTTTTTCTCCCATAGTGCCTGAAAACATATTGGGCATACATATATTATATATATTCTTACAAATGTCCAGGTCATGTATACCAGCTGAAATTCTTTTAATGTGTGGGTGTTTGCATTGTGAGATTTAATCAAGACATTAACATGAGTAGAAGGTTGTTGTTTTAAGACAGAAGTTTGAGAATCAGCTAAAATTAATTGTTGTAAGTTTGTCCTTCTGGAGGTTGTGGAAGCTTCATATTTTCTTTGGACATCATTAGACGTCTTAGCTCTTGAAGTACAACTTTAATGCTATAAGAATTTTGCCATTTTGCTAACACTGGTATGCTCCGTGCATCCACCTGGAAAAAGAAGAGGGAGTTGTAAGTTACCATGAAATTAAAAAAAAAATCTATATACGTAACTGCTAATGAACCAACCGTTCTAAGAAAGAGTCTAAACATTCCCTGACACTTTCTCTGTGGCGTTTATGCCACATGTTCTCACGTTCATAAAATATTTTTAGGAAAACAGACACACACTTGCACGCGGATACACATTTCTACAATGACATATATGCAGGTGGACCCCCCCCACTTGTGCTGATATGAACATTTGTGAGAAGGGAAGGGATAGGGTGAGAGGGCAGAGGAAATCTATAAACAGTTCACTGCCAAACTGAAACCATATCTTATAAATTTCAATTTTATCCATTTGTTTCAAGTTACTCAAAAAAAATCACCTTCATTAAGCCATTATATACAGTTGGGTTCTCCTCAGCTCTTAAAAAAAAATAAAACTGACACACAGGAACTTGTAGAATACCTCTCTAAAGGAAAATTTCCCTTCCTGTCAGTTTCAGCTTGTGATTTATTCTCCATCAGTATTATATGGTGCTTCTGATATACCAAAAGTCACTACGTACGCTAAGAAGTAGCTTGAAAAACTGAAATACTTGATTTATAACATCTGGACATCTCTTAGTTCTTTGCATTCTTTTTAAAAAGCATCGCCTCGTGGAGCTGTGATGACTACTGTACATCACTTACCAATTTGAACTGAATGGGAGGGACATTTCATTTATAAAACCTGTGGGACAATTTACACAACCACAACAGCTCAGCAGTTCTCTTCACACGAATAATGTTCTGCCTGGAGTCAGAACTCCTTTAAGCTGCCAACAACTGTGTATCATCAAACCACAGCATAAAAGCAGTAAGATTACTTAGCAATTATTGCAAACATTAGTAAGTTAGGAAAGAAAGAGCATCAAAAGGAAATCATCTTATGCATCAAGATCACACGAGTTTAAAATAAGCAATGAGTGTATGAGCTTGTACAGAAAGGTTTTGAAACTAACACCAGTCAGACTGCCACTGTTATTCCTGGAGTACTTCCTCTTCTTTTTAAACAAGGGTATTTGGTTTAATGTGGAAGATAAAAGATCAGAAAAAAAAAATAAAAATCTTTAACTGGAAAACAGGTCCTATTTTCTTAAAAGGCAGGGTATTAGATAAAAACACCTGTGAGAAAAATGGAAACTCTGGTAAGAGATAACTTGTGTTACCAAGCAGCAGCTCAAGTAAGGCCTCATGTAGCCTGATCTTTGTTGTAAGGTGGTACCAAGATCCTACAGATCTCTTCCTCTACAATCCTTCTAGATAAGATTAAAACAGAACTCACCAGAGTTTCTGTCCAAACAGCTGGACCCAGTGAACAAGGAACAATATTAATTCCTTTAAAAAGTTAGAATGGTAGATCTCACACTAGTCAAAACAATTCTCCACGCAGAGAGTGCAGTGAGAAACACACAAAACCACCATTTTTACTCACAGGGGTTCTCCAGAAAGAAAAACACACCATGGTGTTTAAGTATCTGTTATCAGAGGAACCGAGTGCTTAGATCATATGTTCACTTTGCATATACTTGCAGATGTTTAAGAAGTTATCGCGCCCCCCCC